>NC_043019.1:31521284-31531284 GCF_006345805.1 Octopus sinensis | reverse complement strand
GTTGGTCACAATGATGAGGGTTCCAGTTGATATGATCAATGGAACAGCCAGGATGAGAAATTAATGTGCAAGACACACGTACCCTTCACGTTGTTCTCAGGGAAAATTTGGCATGACACAGAGTGTGACAAGGCTGGCCCTTTGAAATACGGGTGTTACTCATTATTGCCAGCTTCGTGAACTGAAGCACCATGAAATAAAGTGTCTTACACAACATGCTGCTAGGAATTGAACTCATGACCTTATGATTATGAAACAAATACCCCTAACAACTAAGCCAAGTGCCTTCACTACCTCAATTAATTACTCAAAGAAAAGAAGAAAATCATTCAAGTGAGACATAGTGATTATATTGGGTCATCTCATAAATAATGCAGTCTTTTTACACTTCTATTTTTCAAAATTAAGATAAACACAATTCTTTTTTAATGTAAAATATACTCTCCTTCATTTTCTACAATGCTCTTCCATCTATCTGGTAGACTTGCAAGGCCCCTCTTCCAAAATTCACTTGTCTGTGATGAAAAGTACTCCTCCAGTACTGTTCTGACCTCGTCTACAGAATTCATATTTTTTCTGTCCAAATGATTTTGAAGACTGCAGAATAAATGACACTCAGATGTGGCAATGTCTGGCGAATATGTGGGTGGGCATTGTTTCCCATTCAAAGTGCTCCAGCCTTTGGAATGTCATCCTCACAGAATGTGGCTGAGCATTATTCTGATGGTAGAACACCTTTCGTCTTGAAACCAAAGGTTGTTTTCCTTCTAGTGCTGACTTAAGCCACTCAAGCTGCCACAGTAGATCTCCTTTGTTATTGTTTGGTTTGGGTTTAAAAGTTCAAAGTGGACTAAACCTTTCATATTGCACCAAACAGCTAACAACACCTTAAGTGGGTGAAGACCTTCTTTAGCCTGGAATACAGGTGTTTCTCCTTTCCCCACCCACTCTCTTCGGCACTTGACACTTTTGTAGGGAAACTATTTCATGGTACATGTACATGCAAAGTATTAATAAGACACTCAGGGAAGGAAAGAAAGGGTGATGTATGTTTTGAGCAAAGATCTTCTTGAGAAACAGGAAACAGAGGAATGTCCAATTCTGGGTTGTCCATGTTCTTCTTAAAGGTAAGACAAATCTTTCGAATGTTCTTCCTAGAGGTAAGACAAATTTTTCATGTTTGTTGCACACACACACGTCTTTGCCAGTATATATGCAGTAAAGCTTTACAATAATGTATTTGTATCGATTGTTATTTTCCAGTAAATATTGGTGCCTTGTTGTACCAATAATCTGTTTTTATATGTATATCTATATGTATATATATATATATATACACATACCTACATACACATATATATTTATATACATGCATACACACATATATCTATATCTATATACATACATACACACATACATATATATATATATATATTTTCATATATATATATATATACTTACATATACATACACGTATGTATATATGTATGTATGAATAAATAATCACCCTGAATAACAAATAGCTCTAAATAAAAAGTACTAAAACAAATATACATTTCATCCTTTTTTCTTTTTTTCTTTTTCTTAAATGTCATCAGAATTACTTGAAGAACTTAGACCTTCAAATGAAAACTCTAAACATTTATTTACCCTTTTAAAAAACCATGAAATAATTATTTTTACTTTTATAGAAAAGATTAAAAAGACGTAAAAACCTATATTTTATTTTATCTTCTGAGAAATGTTGTCATTAAAGAGATAAAAGAAACAAGGGAAAAGACAGTAAAAATGTTGAAAATTCTCCATAAAATCCTGGTTTGTAATTAAGGAATAAATCTTCAAATAGATTTAGTAAAAATGAAAATAAGTATCCAGGAATAAGAAGACAAAAGCGTGCTGTAATTATTGGAACTCCTGCAAGGATAACCCTATTCTTATCTCTTTCTGCAGACAATTAGAGATAAACAATATTGATTTAACCCTCACTGGTATCAAAATACCTGCCAAAACAAATGCTAACACATAATAAGGATGATAATTATAATGTTGATAATAATAATAATAATAATGATAATAGTAATAATAATAATCCTTTCTGTTATAGGCACAAGGCCTGGAATTTTAAGGGGTGGATGTTAGTTGATTACATTGACTGCAGAGTGCAACTGGTACTTGTTTCATTGACCCTGAAAGGATGAATAGTAGAGTTCACCTCGGCGGGATTTGAACTCAAAATGTAAAGATGGACGAAATGCTACTAAGCATTTTGCCCAACATGCTAACAATTCTGCAAGCTCGCTGACCCTGTTGTTGATGAAGATGATGATGAGGATGATGATGGTAATGATAATAATCCTTTCTCCTAAAGACAGAAAGCCTTAAATTTTGGGGGAGGGGACTAGTCGATTGCATCAACCCCAATGTCTCACTGGTACTTAATTTATCGACCCTGAAAGAATGAAAGGCAAAGTCAACCTTGGTGGAATTTGAACTCAGAATGTAAAGAATTTCACTTGGTGTGTTCTGCCAGCTTGCCATCTTACATAATAATAATAATTCATTCTATTATATGCACAAGGCCTGGAATTTGAGGGAAGGGCATGGTTGATCACATCGACCCCAGTACTTGACTGGTACTTAATTTATTGACCCTGAAAGGATGAAAGGCAAAGTCGACCTTGGTGGAATTTGAACTCAGAATGTATGGATGGGTGAAATACGCTAAGCATTTTGCCCAGCACACTAATGATTCTGCCAGCTTGCCAACTTAATAATAATAATATTAAGCCTTTCTACTGGAAGCACAAGGATTCAAATTTGAGGGAAAGGATTAAGTCAATTACAATGACCCAGTGCATAACTGGTACTAATTTTATTGACTCTGAAAGGAATGAAAGGCAAAGTCAACTCTGGCAGAATTTGAACTCAAAAAGTAATGGCAGACGAAATACCACTAAGCATTTCACCCAATGTGATAATAATAATAATGATAATAATAATAATAATGATAATAATAATGATAATAATGATAATATTGATAACAATAATAATAATATACCATGTACAGTGTTTTGTCTTGGTATAAAAGATGGGCTACAGCAAATATTCTGCTCAATACCACAGATTTGCTTGTCAGTTGCTTAACTAGTTGAACATGTCCCTTAGAGGCTGATGATATATGCATCTTTGATCACAAGCAGAAGTAGTGAGAGGAATTCTTTGGGGTTTGGATAATTCACCTTTGGAAAGATGGTGTTTTTTTCAATGTCCTTAAACAACCCTTGTTCAGGAACCTTTGAGAGGGATGGACTACTCAACCTGAAGAAAATTCTAACTGGGCCCCACCTGCAAGGTCATGCACTGTTAATCTTGATATGAGATCACCATGTCGCGCACATATGGTTGTGATGCATAAAGCCTAGTGTACCCTTATCAGACAGGTAGTCATGATGGATATACTGGACTTTGTATATTTGTACTCCAGTGTCACTTTGATGGCATGCACTGCTCTCTCACTCAATAATAATAATAATAATAATAATGATAATAATAATCCTTTCTACTAAAACCAAAAAGCACAAGGCCTGAAATTTTGGGGAGGGGACAAGTCATTTACATCGACCCCAATGTTTCACTGGTACTTAATTTATTGACCCTGAAGGGATGAAAGGCAAAGCTAACCACAGCAGAATTTGAACTCAGAGTGTAAAAGCAGAAGAAATGCTACCAAGCAATTTGCCCAGTGTGCTAACGATTCTGCCAGCTTGCTGCCTTCTTTACCAATAATGGTAATCATTTCTAAGCAAGCATTGTTCTGCCATAGCTAAAAGTAACAAGAATACTTATCACAAATAGATCAGAGTTTTGTGTGTTTTTCTTTGGTTGTTATTCATGTTGTATAATTTTATCTTTATTGTTTTTTTTTTCGTTATTGATTTATATTTTATTTTATATTATTTTTAAACCTGACAAACACAGTGAAACAAAGAAGATATATATAATTATAAAGAAACTACAAAGCTATTGATTGGATATCTACATCAATAATTCTTACTGGTTTTCTTTCTTTAAATTGTCTTTTTATCAAGTGATGCACTCTTGCACGTATGTGTGTGTGTGCGAGCATAAATATATATGTGTGTGTGTTTATAAATATATATGTGTGTGTTTATAGATGTATATATGTGCGTATGTGTGTGTGTATATGTATATATATATCTATACACATATATATGTATAATGACCTGACAGGTCTATGGAATCCTTCATATATATATATATATATATATATATATATAATATATATATATATATATATATATATGTATGTATGTATGTATATGTATTTGCATATTACAGATATATATATATGAGTGTGTGTGTCTCTGTGTGTGTGTGTGTGTGTGTCTGTATGTATATACGTACATATATATATATAATATATATACATACATATATATACATATATATGTATATATATATATATATATGTACATATATATATACATCTATATGTATATATATGTATGTATATATATTATATATATATATTTATATATTTATATATATATATATATATATATATTTATATATATGTATATATATATATATTATATATATATATATATTTATATATATATATATATATATATATTTATATATATATATTATATATTTATATATATGTATATATATATATATATATATATATGTAGATTGATATAGATAAATATATGCACATATATGCATAAATATCAAGAAAGAGAGAAAAAGGAGATTTAGACATCTTTATATATGTGTATCTATCTGTCTATATATATGTATACATACAAACATATATATGTATATACACATATACATACATGCACACACACATATATATACACATACATATATATACACACATATAGATTTATATATATCAATACATTCAATCATGCACTCACACACATAGACATCCACACTGGCACACAAGCCTACATAGATGTTTGTTTTCACAATGGAATATACTGTAACAAAGAACAAGAAGAATCCTCCTCCATTGTGCGATAAGATGTTACAGGAGATAAGTAAGTAGGTAGATAAACAACACAGGTAAACAACACAGATATATAGAAACTATGTTGTATGTTGCTGTGTTTAGCTGGAATGTTCAATGTAGCTAGAAGATTCGGTTTGCTAAACAATTCATCATGCTATTCATTATTGTTTGACATCTTAGTTAATGTTGTGGCAGTCATGTTGGTGATGGTGGTGGTGGTAGTGTGTTGATGATGACGACAATGACGGCAACGATGAGGATGGTGGTGGTGGTGGTGGTGGTGGTGGTGATGATGATGATGCTATATCTGGTTATATCAGAAGATGATTGGGTTAATAATTTTGGCTAACTGGTTTTGCTTCCTCATTCTTTGAGGGTGACTAGTAAAAATACTAATCCACTCCCTTCATGAGTACATATGTGTGTGTGTGTGTGTGTGTGTGTGTGTGTGCATGTGTGTGTGTGTGTATATGTGTGTGTGTGTAGTCAGTGTTGTGCTCCATAAGACCCACCACAATAGAATTGATGCCCTAAACCTAAGTTACCATGTTAAAAGCACTGGTGATGGGGGCCCACATAAAAAGCACCCAGTACACTCTGTGAAGTAGTTGGCATTAAGAAAGGCATCCAGCCATAGAAACCAACCCGAAACAGACTATGGAACATGGTGTGGTCCCTGGCCTTGTCAGCTTCTGTCAGCTTCTGTCAAGCTACCCAATCCATGCCAGCATGGAAAACAGACATTAAATGTTGATGATGATGATCATATTTATATATATATATGCACACACACATACATACATACATACATACATACATACATACATACATACATACATACATACATACATACATACATACATACATACATACATACATACATACATACATACATACATATATATATATACATACATATATATATATATATATATATATATATATATATATATATATAAAACATTATTGGTGAATTGAAGAAATGGAGCTGAACGCAGATTGAACAGAAATCGTTTTATTTCATTCTACACGTGTTTCGAAAGGCACAAATTACCAAAATCCGATTGAATAATGGGACCATATTGTGTCTTTCTCTTCAGGAAGAAAAAAGGAAATCCGTTGGAAAAACAAAAACAGAACAGAGGCGGAGCAAAAAACAAATCGAACTGTGCTCCTAAGAGCCCATGGCGAAACTGTTTATCAGTGTATGTTGAGAACCGGTGGCTGAAGAATTCAACGGGTCAGGCATCGGTCAATCATGTGGGTGAGGGTGTATAGATGTTCTTTGTGACCGAGAATAAAGTTCTGACTATTTAAGGAATATTGGATGTTTTATAAGGGGCGAGAAAAAATCTACTTAGAGACGTGTGTGTGTGTATACTGTTCTATATATGTGTGTGTTGGCGTAGGGGTAGAAAACATTTTTTGTGTACGTGTGTGCGTTTGATCGTTCGGCTGTCAGTGGCTACTGCCGTGATAACCGTTGGGTGGCAGAAAGAAAAAAATAAAAAAATATATATATATATTATGTTTAATGTGTGTGTGTTCATCTAAGCCTGCCTTGTCAAGGAAACCCCCGCTGTGAGAAAACCAAGCCCCGTTTGTCTTACAGGAGTAATTCCCCTTGCAGTGGTTAATCGTAGATATCTTAAAGGCTATTTCAGAATTTGTTACCAAGGGCTATGGGTGCGGTATTATTTATAAACGCTATTTAAAGGCCAGATAAGTGTAACGCCGCCAATGGGGGCATCGAAAAGCCGACTGTAAGAGCCCGTTTACCATCCGGCCTCTGGCAAACAAAATATGGAAGAGTTCGGAGACACAAAGGTTGCACTGTCTTCTGCCCCTATCAAATGGGAGGGCCACCGACAAAATTGACCATTCCAGCCTATAGCTTAAGTTCGCATCCTTCAGTCGCCATATTAGCTTACTGAGTCCCGTGGTCTGGCGCTTGTTCACATCCCGAAAAGTTGCGTAATGGTTGGAGACACGCAAAGACAATCTTGAGGATGATGCCCCTACATAAGTGAAGGCATCTGAGTCCGTGTAAACCTTGCATTGGTAGACGGCGTTTTTGATCTTGGAGTTCGCCGACGTGAATCTTAATCTGCTAGGATTAGTTTCTGAAATTAGAACTGCGTTCCTGTCACTATATTCGTTCCGAGACCTGCAGCCGCTTACTACTCTATTTTCCACTACGTCACTATTAACTATAGGAATAACCCCTGATTCTCCACTATCTATCAGAGTGCTGTCATTGCTACTGCCCGTGGTACTGCTATTGCGGGAAATGATGCTGGGGATGCTAATGGGGCTCTCTACCCTACTCCCATTATTACCGTCAACCACAACACCCCTATTTATAACTATACCCCTAGTGGGTACTCCCTGGCTGGAGCTGAGATTATGTGTCACTGTACTGGCTCTCATATCATTATTACTACTATAATTATTCCTACTGAGCATTAAACTGGGAGCGGAAGAGGCTGTGCCTCCGGAAAAAGGTGATAGGGTCTTAGTAAGTAGCCTATTATTATGGGAGGCGATTATCTGGGCGAGGTTTTTAGTGTTGGAGAAAGCTATCCTAACTTTATGTGAGTTAACCGTGGAGTAATATTTGGAATTTCTGGGGAAGTTATTGGCGATGGCTTGTCTAAACATGAGGGGGAGGTTAGTTCTAATCTGCTTACCAAAGGGGATTACAACCATTACGCAACTTTTCGGGACGTGAACAAGCGCCAGACCACGGGACTCAGTAAGCTAATATGGCGACTGAAGGATGCGAACTTAAGCTATAGGCTGGAATGGTCAATTTTGTCGGTGGCCCTCCCATTTGATAGGGGCAGAAGACAGTGCAACCTTTGTGTCTCCGAACTCTTCCATATTTTGTTTGCCAGAGGCCGGATGGTAAACGGGCTCTTACAGTCGGCTTTTCGATGCCCCCATTGGCGGCGTTACACTTATCTGGCCTTTAAATAGCGTTTATAAATAATACCGGCACCCATAGCCCTTGGTAACAAATTCTGAAATAGCCTTTAAGATATCTACGATTAACCACTGCAAGGGGAATTACTCCTGTAAGACAAACGGGGTTGGTTTTCTCACAGCGGGGGGTTTCCTTGACAAGGCAGGCTTAGATGAACACACACACACATAAAACATAATATATATATATATTTTTTATTTTTTTTTTCTGCCACCCAACGGTTATCACGGCAGTAGCCACTGACAGCCGAACGATCAAACGCACACACGTACACAAAAAATGTTTTCTACCCCTACGCCAACACACACATATATAGAACAGTATACACACACACACGTCTCTAAGTAGATTTTTTCTCGCCCCTTATAAAACATCCAATATTCCTTAAATAGTCAGAACTTTATTCTCGGTCACAAAGAACATCTATACACCCTCACCCACATGATTGACCGATGCCTGACCCGTTGAATTCTTCAGCCACCGGTTCTCAACATACACTGATAAACAGTTTCGCCATGGGCTCTTAGGAGCACAGTTCGATTTGTTTTTTGCTCTGCCTCTGTTCTGTTTTTGTTTTTCCAACGGATTTCCTTTTTTCTTCCTGAAGAGAAAGACACAATATGGTCCCATTATTCAATCGGATTTTGGTAATTTGTGCCTTTCGAAACACGTGTAGAATGAAATAAAACGATTTCTGTTCAATCTGCGTTCAGCTCCATTTCTTCAATTCACCAATAATGTTTTAATTTCAATTATCCGCACCATCGCACGGTTGCAACGCCAGATGGTTGTACCTCCAACCGTGCTGTTTACTGCTGTGATTTTTGCTACTAAGGTATCGGTTAAACTTTTGATTAATCTACTACAAGATTATTCATCTTTCTATTTCACATAATTATATATATATATATATATATATAATACATATATATATTAATTTATAAATAAGGATAATATCGATATTTAAATATCGGTATTATCAAGTGGTCAGCATGGGAATAAATACTATACAAAGGTAATAATTTTTTACAACTAAAAATAAGGGTGTCTGAGAGACACCACCATGCCGAAATAGCAGTCAAATCCACTTTAAATGTTCATATCGCACCATGATATAAGACAGAGGGACAAAATAGACTATATATATATATATATATACACACACACACATATATAGTGAAAGTTGATTTGTGGCTGAGAGAGACCAAGTTTTAAATTCAGTAAGTTTGTGCAAATGTTCTGAGAGTTCAAGCAGCTGAAATGTGGTACAGCACTGAACCCTTTTACAGTGCAATCAGCTATAAAACCAGAGGTTTAGATGAGCAAAAACCAACTTCACTTTAGGTTCTTTTAGTACAAGGTTGCCTTCTCCTCGAAAGAAGTTCTAACAAGAACTACTTAGCATGTGAGCTACTGCGAGTGAGTGGTTCACATGTTAATTAACCCAGAGCTGAGATCTTAACAGGTGCTACTACTCTGGGTCAGAAAAGACCTGGGAACAATAATGGCCAAGAGGTGATTCCACATTCCTTGAAACCCTGGAACTCCCATACCAGAGCCCCATTACAGGATGCACTTTGAAGTCATACCTGGGATATATATATATATTATATATATATATATAATATATATATATATATATATATAATATATATATATATACACATATACATATATGCTTGCACATACACATATATAAATGTACATATATGTGTATACAAACACACATACATATATATTCATGTATATATATATGTATATATATATATGTGTGTGTGTGTGTGTGAGTGTTGCTTGTTTTGTTTTTCTGTGTGCATGTATGTTTGTGTGTGCATACATGCATGCATGCATGCATGCATGCATACATACATACATACATACATACATACATACATACATACATTACATACATACATACATACATACATACATACATACATACATACATATACATATATATATATATATATAGA
>NC_043019.1:31448784-31516284 GCF_006345805.1 Octopus sinensis | reverse complement strand
CATCACCTTTTAATGTCTGTTTGACAGAAGCTGGCAGAGGCCAGGAACCATGCCAGGCTCCATTGTCTATTTTATCATGGGTTTTACAGCTTGATACCCTTCCTAATGTCAACTGCTTTACAGAGTGTTTCAGTGCTTTTTACATGGTACCAGCACCAGTGAATTTTATGTTGTAATAACATTGACAGGGTCACCAAATATATATATATATGTGCATGTGTTTGTGTGTGTGTGTGTGTATATACACATGTATATGTATATGTGTGTATGAGTAAGTGTGTGTTTGTGTCTCCTTCACTTCACATTGCATGATAGTTGTAAACGAATGGCACTGTCATACAAGCAGTGTCATTGATTTCCAGTATTCTGTGAGAGCATGTCTAATCTATTGGTCTATTGGTAGCTATTTCATCGACACCCAAAAGATGAAAAGCAAAGTGGCAAAGTTGATGTCAGCAAAATTTGTACTCAGAATGTAGAGACGGACAAAATGCAACTAAGCATTTTGTTTGGCATGCCATCGATTCTGCCAACTCAAATATTAATAACTTTAATAATATTTCTAATAATAAAAATAACTATTGCAATTATAATGGCAATAATAATATAAAAAAGAACAAGAATTAAAATGTAAAACAGAAACAAGATTTATTCTGGTATTAATTCAAACACTAATTCACTCGACTTAAAACATAAGCTTAAATAGTTTTAATAATCTTCTTTGTAATTGTAGAGTAGCATAAAATTACCCATTAAAAGAATATTGTCAGCATAAAAATATAGTCTATAAATATAATATTAAAACTCATATTTTAGTGTCTCTAAATTTTATATTGGATTTACTGTAAATTTTTGAAAAAATATATGTGATTTGCACTGTCATCACATTTTTAATAGAGAACTTTAAAAATTCAACTTCTCTTGCTAAATACGTTCTTAATTTGAAATAGGAGTGCATAAAATATAGCTTGGAATATTCTATTCTAAATGCACAAGGTAATACCAGGGAGAGTAATAGGATTGTCATTTATGTACATCAGAAGCACTGGAAATTATAAAAGCTGATCCAAGTTCTCTGCTCAAAATGAAGCATGAGATTATAATTCTAATTATTATTATTATTATTATTATTATTATTATTATTATTATTATTATTATTATTATTAATATATTATTATTCTTTTTATTATTATTATTATTATTATTATTATTATTATTATTATTAACTACCACCAACATTTATTTGCAGTTATCTTTTCTAATTATCATAAAGGAAGGCATAGAAATTGTTTTACTATTCACAAACTGAAAGATAATAACACAAGCAAGAATAATAATAAGATGAAGAAATTTGAAAAGGAAAAGTATATAGGAACAGATTAACTTGCTTACATGATTTCATAATGTTATGTTTTCCCTATATAGCTAATTATTTCTCATTTTAACTTATGTAATCTTTCACTCTAATTTATTTCATCTGTTTCATCTTAAATGTCATACTTTATTTTCTTTTCTTCATTAATATTTTTAATATCATTATTAATTGCATTGAAAATACATTCATTTTAATATC
This sequence comes from Octopus sinensis, assembly GCF_006345805.1. Taxonomy (NCBI): domain Eukaryota; kingdom Metazoa; phylum Mollusca; class Cephalopoda; order Octopoda; family Octopodidae; genus Octopus; species Octopus sinensis. The sequence goes on along the minus strand of NC_043019.1, from coordinate 31,514,711 downwards.
TTCCTGCGTATCTACATATGTGAGTGTAAATATGCATACATTCATGTATATGTTGTCTATGCATATGGATGTGTTATATATATATATATATATATATATATATATATATATATGCATGCTTATTGTGTATACAATGTGCGTGTATATGAACACCTTTGTGCACAGAAAGGCATATATATGTTCTTATGTATGTGTGTATATGTATGTATATACTTAAATATGTGTGTATATGCATTTAAGTGTATTGATTTGTATATGTATATAATATATATATGTGTGTGCGTAGATATATATATGTATGTATATTATATATATATAATATAATTTAATGATATGATATATATATACAAATACATACATAGGTATGTATATATATATATTTGTGTATAAATATATATATATAAATACACAAACACACATTAAATCATTATATCATACATATATGTATATTAGTTTATATCATATATATATATATATATATATATATATATATATCTATATATATATATAATGTTTGTATGTATGAATGTATATATATATGTGTGTGTGTATGTATATGCATATGTGTATTTGAATATGTTCATACTGATATGCATGTGTGAACATACACACATGTGTGTGCCTGTATCTTTCTTTATGTTTGTTTTTCTTTCTATATTCAGTAAGTATATATTCCTGTGCCAACTTGGGTTCATTTTCTATCCATCCATCCATCTCCATACATCTCCATCGATATCTAAGCATTCATATATACGTAAGACATAAGCTCCACCACCCCACCCCCACCACTCCGAACCTCCTCATTTGCCATCTTTGCATCTCATTTGAATTATCTTGTATCTTCTTTTACTTTGCAATGTCCTTTTGTGCTAACCTTTGTCTCTTCTCTGCTCCTCTTCTGCCATACAACACTAAATAATGTTTTGTTTTCTGAAATTTAATCCATTTTGAACATCATGGCTGTTTATCCCACCTCTCTCTCTCTCTTTCTTTTTCTCAGTGTCTCCCTCTCTCTCCTTTCAGTATCTCTCCCTCTCACTTTCTCCTTCTCAGTCTTTCTCTCTTACCCTCCCTCTCTTTCTCAGTTTCTCTCTCTCACTCTCTCTCTTTCCCAGTCTCTCTCTGTTACTTTCTCTCTAAGTCTCTCTCTCTTTTCCTCAGTCTCTCCCTCTCTCTTTCTCTTCTCAGTCTCGATCTGTTTCACTCTCTCTCTTTCCTCAGTTTCTCTCTGTCTCTCTTTCTTAGTTTCTCTTTTTCCTCTTCAACTGTATCTGTACCTTTCCTGTCTTTCCATTTCAATTCAGAACGTGTGTGTGTGTGTGTGTGTGGTGTGTGTGTGTGTGTGTGTGTGTGTATGCATGTATGTATGTATGTATGTATGTATGTATGTATGCATGCATGCATGCATGCATGCATGCATGCATGTATGTATGTATGTATGTATGTATGTATGTATGTATGTATGTAGTATGTATGCATGCATGCATGCATGCATGCATGCATGCATGTATGTATGTATGTATGTATGTATGTATGTATGTATGTATGTATGTATGTATGTATGTGTGTCATTATTCTGTTTTATTTCAAGATTTCTTGCCAGTAAAGAATGAGACCATTTCTGACCTAGTTCCAAGACTCCTTCATTGGCATTTCAATAACATCAACATGGTATTTTTGTATCTATGTATGTATATGTGTAGATTTGTATATTTTGGTTAATGTATGTATTCTCATGCATATAGTTGCATGTCTAGATATGCTCATATATACTTAAATGATAAACATCTGGGAAGTTTAACAGATCTTTACAGTTCCAGTGTTGGATTGGATCTGTAGTCATTGAATCAGCTTTCTCCTTTCTGGTTTTGAGAAGCCTAATTTCTCAAGGCTGGTATTTAGGCAGCGTGTATGTGTGTGCGTGTGTGTGTGTGTATATGTGTGTGTGTGTGTGTGCATGGATGTATGAATGTGTGTATGTATATATGTATGTATGGCAGGATTCATGCATGTATGTTTCTTTGAGGTTTATTTTAATTGCTTTTTTACTGCCTTTGTAGAATCCAAGCCAGTCACTAACAAAGTGGCAAATCTCTTTTGCATAAATCGAGTCAGCTCTTGGAGTTTGCGGTTACCAGAATTGGTCAATGCATGCACACATATGTGCACATTGTATATATGTGTGTGTCCATGTAGATAAACTTACAACCATGGCTGTGTATGTCACAATACAACACATGCATATATACCCTCTTATTGTTTACTTACTATTTCTGTTTGTGTATGTATATGCATTCCATATGTAAATGTGATTGTGTGCATGTTCACCCAGGACACTAGCGTAGCTGGAGAGGGCAGAAGTTTTTTGAGGGCAGCACCACTTTTGGGTCTGCTGTAGGCTATATGTATTTTTTTGCAGGACCTAGAGGTGGAAAACTGAAGGGCCGATCTGGGTAGCACACACTCTAGCTACGCTAGTGACCCAAGAACCTTAAATGGAGATTTCCTAAAATTTTCAACAAAGTTTCATTGTACCACATTAGTGGAACTCTAAGTAATGTTGCTTGCTTTAGCAGTTAGAGTATTCTGCTCACAACTGTAAAGTGATAAGTTCAATTTCCAGCAGAGCATTATGTCCTTGAGCAAGACACTTTATTTCACATTGTTCCAGGCCACTCAGCTGGCAATAATGAGTTGTACCTGGATTTCAAAGGGCCAGCCTTGTCACATTCTGTGTCACGCTGAATCTCCCTGAGAACTATGTGGAGTGCTCAGCTATTCAAATTCATTAGCAGCTCCATTGTCACAACTGAACCACATATAGTCTGTCAAAGGCACATTAACATGTAAGTTCATTAAGAAACAACAATAATACATGTAGGAGTGGCTGTGTGGTGAGAAGTTTGCTTCTAAACCACATGGTTCTAGATTCAGTCCCACAGCATGGCATTTTGGGCAAGTGTCTTCTACTACAGCCTCAGGCCAACAAAAGCCTTTTAAGTGGGTTGGGTAGATGGAAAATGAAAAAAGCCTGTTGTATATATGTACATATATGTGTGTGTGTGTGTGTGTCTTTTTTTGTCCCTCACCACCACTTGACAACTGGTGCTGATGTGTTTATATCCCCGTAAGCTAGAGGTTGTCAGTGGAAGATGGGCAAAACTTATCTCAATTTTCAGGACCTCTAAGACTGGCAGAAGTTGTTCACAGATCAGAGGCCAGGTTCGAATGCTCTCTTGAGGAAATCCAGATGTTAGATGGTTATGTTAAATTAGGCACTGGCACCCTTCACTCAAGTACCCTTTACACCAGCATCTTTCACACTGGCACCCTTCAGATTAGCAACCTTCACACATGTACCTTCACACCGGCACCCTTCACCTCTGAACTCTTCACACCCACACTCTTCACACCCACACCCTTCACCCAGGTACCCCTTCACACCAGCGCCCTTCACACTGGTACCCTTCACCCTAGCAGCCTTCAGACTGGCACCTTTCAGATTAGCAACCTTCACACATGCACCTTCACATCGGCACCCTTCACACCAGCAACCTTCATACCAGCACCCTTCACTTCTGAGCACTTCACACCCACACCCTTCACACCAGCACCTTTCACACAGACATCCTTCACATCAGCACCCTTCTTCACCTATCAAGATGAAGAGGCTTAATCACTGGCTACAGATTAACTGCTTGGATACGAGTTAAAGCTGCCACTAATACTTTGTAGACCTGAGAATAAACAATGACAGAAAATTTGATATGGATAAATGCAGGAAATATACATACCTCATCAAAATTGGCTGTTTCTGATGCATTTTCAATAACTCTGGAATAATGGCAGACACCTGTAAGACAAAGAAAACAATTATAAATCACATGAATTGACAAAGTTTCTGGAAGGTACTAACTTTTCACACACACACACACAACCCATATCTGTTATTAGTGATGGAAGAAGTATTAGTTCAGAACAGTATTCTGTATATCTTACTTAATGTAGATATATTGTATGAAAGCCACAACACTGTGGTATTAATCATAAAAAAGTATTTCCTATTGGAAGTAAAGACAGTAGTAGACTAAAAAAAAAACAGATGTGAAAGGCAAAAAATATTGATATTTTCATAGTGGTTACAGTTGTTTCATAATTTACTCCAGTTTACATCATTAATTTGATGCTTATATATATATATATATATATATATATATAGTTAATCCAAACCTGAAAACACAAAGAGAAAACACAACAACGCGAAGACATGGAACAGGTATAGTGTTATTGGATGCTCAGGAAAGGAAAGAAAGAAGGAGGATTTTAACGTTTCGAGCAGAGCTCTTCATCAGAAACATAGGAAAAGGAAAAATCCAACGAAGGGAAGACAGAAGAAAATAAATCGCCAACGATACACATGTGGTTACATAAATAAATATATATATATATATGAATATATATATATATATATATCTTTTTACTCTTTTACTTGTTTCAGTCATTTGACTGCGGCCATGCTGGAGCACCACCTTTAGTCGAGCAACTCAACCCCGGGACTTATTCTTTGTAAGCCCAGTACTTATTCTATCGGTCTCTTTTGCCGAACCGCTAAGTGACATATAATGCTATTATGTAAAAGTGTCACAAGTCCAAAATGTTGCTTTTTCAGAAAACGAAAAATTAGTATCGCCATTCCATAATAAAACTGTTGTACTACACTTCGATAATTTTTGATATCTTGGCACCTGAAGCAGCTGGAGATACGATAATTTGACCAAAAGAACCAGCTATTGCAAGCAAAAATAAATATTGAAAAAACGCATTTGGCCAAATTTAGACATACGGCAGTTTAACATAATAGCAACGATGGTGCACAAAGTAAAATTCATTTATTTTATAAGTGATACAGAGAGGATACAATTAGTAAAGGTTGTAAAAAATATCTATAAAAGTAACTTTTAAGCAGTTCAAAAGGTCCATCCTGCCATCTTGTCTGCCCAATATTCTTGAGGAGGTCATTGCTGTAGAGTCCTAAGGCATCTTCTTCATAGAGTCCTATCAGAAGTAACCGCTATTAGACTTTCCTTGAATATGATACTTATCTAGGTACTAATACAGGGTGTTGGGAATAGCTTTCAACTAGTAATAACTATACCTGAGATTAACCTACTTGACCATGGTACTGTCTCTATACAGAGCTGCCCAAAAGGTAAGCATTAGTTTCAAAAGAAACTAATCAACAATTGGTATTAGTTCTAGACCCACGATAAAAAAAAAATTACTGTTAAGACATTCCAGGACACCATCTCAAGTTATCTTCAGTAAGTGCTTTTGAACTTGAACTCCTTCCTTGCCCTCACTTTACCCACCAACCAGCAACCTGCAGATTTTTCTAGCTCAGACATTTCTAACCCCTTTTCATTTCATTGACTGACTTGGCAACTTTCTGAAAGTAAAAAGACGCCTACTCAAGGTGCAGCCCAGTGAAACTGAACCAGGAACCTTGTGGCTTGAAAACAAACTTCTTACCACACAACCATGTCTACACCTAAAAGTATGGATCGTTTCATAAATTTGCATGCCATTCTTGAGTGGGATCCATGCTAACCTTCTCCGTATGATTTCAACTTTAGAATATGTACAGCTGAAGCTAATACAAAAATTATCTGTCAGAAGTGTCTGTCTATTTTTACTAACATAAAAACAAGAACTTATGCACAGATAGTATTACCATTCCATTTATTAATTCTTTTACTGCAGAAAGCAGATTATATCCACTCAAAATTTCATTACCCTTAATTGCAGAAAGTAGTTTTATAAACTAATCTATCTTTTATTGAGGAATATCATGTTTGAAACTATTTTTCATTGAGATATGTCAAGTTTATTGAAGTAACATGACTCGCAGAAAATATCAATTCTACTTTTTGGCAGATATTTAACATCATTACTGGAATGACCACGATATCTAGTTTCACAGTTTAAGGGTCAAGAAACCTCATCAAACCTGTAATCAAACACAATCCAAACATGACTGTCCTACTTTTTTTTCTAGGCACACTGAATTCAGAACCACATTATCCAAGGTCTCCTACTTTTATTTCAACCCTTTTATTACAGAAATCAGATGTATCCATTCAAAATTTCATTATCCTTAACTGCAGAAGACAATTTTTATATATCAATCTATCTTTTGTCGAGGAATGTCATGTCTGGAACTATTTTCATTTAAGATAGGTCAAGATTATTGAGGCCATGTAACTTGCAGGAAATAGCAATTCAATTTTTTAGCAGATATTTAACATCATTACTGAAATAATCATGAAATTTAATTTCACAGTTAAAGAGTTAAAAGATTACAGTCCACCTAATTAAAGAATTTTCCAACAGAACAGAAAGAAGTGATTGTTGTTGTTGTTGTTAGTGGCTGAGGTAGTTAACAACTTCAGTGTGTGTTCACCAGTTTATATAGCTGAGATAGTTAACAGTATCTCTGTCTGTGTTCATCACTGAAATGGATGAGTTAGTTGATGACATCAGTGTTTCTTCATGAGCCAGTCAAAGTGCAAGATTCTGTACAGTTGTTTTACCTGCTAGAAATAACAGCCAAATCCCCCTTCAAAATCACACACAACTCTCTTTAAAACAAAAAGAAACAGTGTGTTCAGTAATTAAGTTTTTGCTGTTCAAAATTCTTTACTACTCTAAGCACAAGGCAGGGGTGGGGCAGTCGATTAAATTGACTCTGGTATGCAACTGGTACTTAATTTATCGATGCTGAAAGAATGAAAGGCAAAGTCGACCTTGTCGGAATTTGAACTCAGAACATAAAGACAGACGAAATAGAGCTAAGCATTTCACCCAGCGCGCTAACATTTCTGCCAGCTCACCACCATTTTGCTATACAAAATTGATGGGAATGGACAGCTTCAGCTCCTTTGATCATACATTTACTTAATCAGAGATGACCGGGAGCTAAACATTAACAACAGCAACACTCACTTCTTCCTATTCTGTTGAAAATAATTCTTTAATTAGGTGGTCTATAATCTTTCGAAATTAAAATTTCGTGGTTATTTCAGTAATGGAGTTAAATATCTGCTAAAAAATTGAATTGCTGACAGAGATGTTTCTAACTAGTTCAGCTATTTTACTGGTAAACACATGCTGATGTTAGCTATCTTAGCCATTTTACCTGTGAACGCATGTTAACTATTTGAACTATTTTAATTGATGAACTCACACAGATCTTGTTAACTAAGTTAACCATTTTACAGGTGATCATACACAGATGCTGTTAGCTATCTCAGCCAATCTACAGGTGAACATACACAGAGATACTGTTAACTATCTCAATCATTTTACTGGTAGGTCTGGCTGTGTGGTGAGAAGCTTGCTTCCCAACCACATGGTTCTGGGTTCAGTCTTACCGTGTGGGACATTGGGCAAGTGTCTTCTACTATAATCTTGGGCCGACCAAAGCCTTGTGAGTGGATTTGGTAGATGGAAACTGATGTATTTTTGTGCCTGTGTTTGTCCTTACTATAAGAGACCGATAGAATAAGTACTAGACTTATAAAGAATAAATGCTGGGGCTGATTTATTTGGCTAAAACCCTTTAGGGCAGTGTTCCAACATGGCCATAGTCAACTGACTGAAATGAGTAAAAAAGAATTAAAAAAAATACACACATGTTGTTAACTATCTCAGCCATTTCATTCATCTACAACCTAATCTACATACCATTCTCTCTATCTTCTTCTCATTCTGAGATAAAGGCAATACAAGGACCCAAATTGTTAAATTCTTCATTCTTTCTTTACTGCAACAGAATTTTAAAAAATTTCTTCAGTTGACAATCTCTTGCCAACACAAACCATTACAAGTTACTTTGGATCTTGAATTCTTCTGCATGAACCAAACTACAGCCCGAGGATAATGTAATTTTTCTTTATATGCATCTGCTTTTGATAGAATGCGACAAAGTATGATGATGCAGTATGGAACGTTGCGGTGCACTATATAAATGTAGTCAAGTGCCGTCCATAGCTTGGAGTGGCTCAAATAAATTTTGTACATCAAACTGAAATGCTTATTTATATCCCAAGGCTAAATCTGGTTCCAATACTTTAAAGTATCAGTCTGAATATTTCATTTGTTCTATAGAAAAAGTGTTTTCTTCTCGTATCACACAAATACAGGAAATTGCCTGGCAATGGTTGCTACTGTTATTTACTATGGTATGGTATGATACCTACTGAGATGGAAGCAATGCTGTGTTACTCTCTAAAAATCTCTTTTGGAATTACAGCCGTTCCATATACATGGTATTTACTCTGAGACAATGATGGAATGGAATTTTTATGCTAACACTTGTTTTGCTAGAAATAGCACTCAAATTTCCATCAGTTCCCATCTAACTGTCTTAGAAAAATATAGTCCATGATAGAGCCATCATTGTCATTTTAATGTTAATTTTTCCATGACCACATGGGTTAAATGGAATGTCTCAAGGTAGATTTTCTATGGCTGGATGTTCTTCTTGTTGCCAACCTTCACCTGTTTCCAAGGAAGTTAACATTTTCCCAAGATCAGTTGTATTTTCACATAAAGGATACCACCTGCATCACAATGACACTTACAACTATCCAGTAATATCACACACACACACACACGCAAACATACACACACACACATTGAATGTCTTTTAGCATCCATCTACCAAATCCACTCACAAATATGTGCTCAGCTTGGGGTTATACAAGGTTCTATACAGTGGGACTGAACCCAAAACCATGTGGTTGGGAAGTAAGCTTCTTAACCACACAGCCACGCTTGTGTCTATGTCTGAGGTATAAAGGTAGGTTTGTAACATTTGAAATGAGTTGGTCACTTTTGCCAAACTGCTAAGTTATGGGGATGTAAACACACCAACATCAGTTTCTAAGTGATGGTGGACAAAAACATAAACATACACACAGAAATATATTCATATATAAATACAATGGGCTTCTTTCAGTTTCTATCCACCAGATCCATTCACAAGGCTTTGGTCAGCTCAAGGCTATAGTAAAAGACACTTGCCCAAAGCGCCACACAGTGGGATGGAACCTAGAACCATGTGGAAAGTAAGCAAGCTTCTTACTACACAGCCACACATATATATATACACACACACACATATATATGTATATATATATAAATATACACACACACATACACACACACACACACACACACACACACACACACACACACACACACACACACACACACACACATATATATATATATACACTCACATACATATATGCATACATATATACATTCATACATATACATATTCAGATATATACATATTTATATTCATGTAGATATGTATATATACTTTTCCACTTTAGGCACAAGGCCCGGAAGTCTGGGAGAGGGGGGGCCAGTCGATTAGATCGACCCCAGTATGCAACTGGTACTTAATTTATTGACCCCCACAAAAGGATGAAAAGCAAAGACGACCTCAGCGTAATTTGAACTCAGAACATAGATATATATGTATATATATACACACACACACACACATATATGTATATGTGTATCGTTGTGTGTGTGTGTGTGTGTCTATCAGTAGAAGTAGCTACTTATATTCTTGGCTATAATATCTATTTTTTCCATACAGACCTTTATTTAACAGCTATTAAGTTCGTGTAAGTATAAAAACAAACATAAAGCACAATAAAATTTTTTTTTTTCCATCATTTTATATTAAAATAAGAATATAAAGAAAGTGTTATAAATGAGAGGTTTTTAACCATTTCAGTCAACTCATTTCATACCATTACAGCCAAATAAATGGCGTACTGACATATTGTGGTGGTAACAATAAGCAGATACATGAATAACCACTCTGAGTTCCCAATTATATTCATGTATCTATTAACAAGAGATATATATCTCATGTGCTTCAGAATTATAATCCTGGCAAATACAAGGAGAAAGGAAAACTCTTGGAACTAAAGATTCATAGCCAAGTTGTGTATTAATAGCATTAAATTCTGTAAACTTTTAAAGTGGACATTCTAATAAAAGGAAATTATAGCAGAGGTATCTGCGAGCTATTTCTTTGCCAATATTCACCAAATAATAATAGGATGAATTATGGGGCGGACTGTCAATTGGTGCATTCTAAGTTTGGACACAATATGGTGAAACACCAGAGATATTTCTTAACAACAAATATTAATACAAACATACGAATGCACATATACATACATACATACATACATACATACATACATACATACATACATACATATAAACATATATACATACATACATACATACATACACACCCATACATACATATACATACATACATACATACATACATACATACATATACATACATAAATATGTATACATACATACATATATCATAATAGCTAGAAAAGAATACATTTGTTTCTTTTTTTATTTCATAGTCAAGCTCAAAACTTTCAGAACACTCATCATGCACACACACGCATGTGTGTGTGCATGATGAGTGTCTGTGTGTATGTGTGTGTGTGTGTGTGTGTGTGTGTGTAAATATATATTCTTTTTTATGTGCCACCAGGAATCGAACTCACAACTTTAAGTCCATGAGCCAAATACCCTAACTGATAAGCCATGCATCTTGACATATATTTGTGTGTGTGTGTGTGTGTGCATGTATGTGCTCATGTGTATAGAAATAACATTGTCTCAATACAAATTTCTCAAATTCTGAGGCAGTGTTGCAAATGTATTATTTACCCTGCTAGAATCCTGGTTAACACTCTGGTTTTTAGAGTGTTAACCAAAGTAGACTCTCTTATTCTGCTGTAGTCTGTATACTTTCTATATCAACACTTGTCAATTTCTTCCAGCCTGATTTAACAGTATTATTCTCAAAAACATTCCCCCTGAGTGCAAGATCATGGGTTTGGTTCTGAGACCAGGTAGCACCGAGTTCTTGATCAAAAACACTCCATCTCATATTGCTCTGCAACCACTTCAACCACAAATGCACAACACACCATCCACCTCCCCAGCTAATGTTGATTTAATGGAGGGAACAAGCTTAAGTACAGCACAGACATTCGATCTTTATAAAGAAATCACCAGTGCAGGTTGTTTGGCAAGAAATTTCAGAATGGTCATTCTCAGACTTTCAAGACTACCGTCAAATATGTATGTTGTATATGTGTACAAATGTATGTGTTTATGTTATGTATGTGTGCATGCAGAAGAAGGAATAGAGAGAAAAAGTGGGACAGAGACGGAAAGAGAGAGAGTTGGTCAAAAACCTGACAGTTGGTTGTTATGTATATATGTGTATATCAGTGTGCAGGTGTGTATGCATAATTATATATACATGTGTGTGTGTTGTGCATACATGTAAGTATGTATGTGTGTATACTATTAGGTGCGGCTAGCTAAAAAGTTAGGAATGGTTAGCAATTATGGCTTCAGTGGTTGTATGATGAATAGAAGGGTTTCAGAAGATATTAATACACTGATCGATAAGTTAATACTTAAAGCCAGAGGAAGTTAAGTAGTTTAAGCATAAGAGAGAAGAACAGATGCATTCCTAAATTGTCTTGGATTCTGAAATTGCACAAACTACCATATACAAGGAAATTTATAGCTGGTACAAGACATAGTAAAAAGAGACAGGTTACAGACTTAATAAATGCTGCATTGAATGGTTGTTCAAAAGTTTGTAGGTGCTGGTGTGGCTATGAGGTAAGAAGTTTGCTTCTGAACCATGTGGCTCTGGGTTCAGTCCCACTGTGTGGTACTTTAGGCAAGTGTCTTCTACCGCAGCTCTGGGCCAAACAAAGTTTTGTAACAGGATCTGGTGGACAGAAACTGCAAGAAGCCCACTACAAACATGTATGCCTATATACGGGTATATATATATAGGTAGATAGATAGATAAATAGATAGATAGATAGATAGATAGATAGATAGATAGATAGATAGATAGATAGATAGATAGATAGACAGACAGACAGATATATATGTAGGTAGACAGACAGAGGTAGGTAGGTAGATTGATAAATAGACTGATAGATAGATTGCAATGAGTGGTGAGTACCGGTATATAGCGGAATGGCAGGATAGCAATGATGCAATTGGTACAGGCAGAACAGGGGAGAGAGATGACAAACTGGCATTGGGCCGAAGGAGCAGTTTTGGGGTGAGACAAGCATAGGGCATGAAGAGATGTTGTAAATTTAGCCTAGTGTTTAGAAGCAAACAGAAGTGGCTATAATGAATAAATAAGGAATTATTTAGAGACCTTGTCAGGTCAGGAATCCCATCACAGACTGATGTGACCTTGTACTGACACCATGTAAACCAGTACTACCTGTTCAATGGTCAAGCGGTCAGTGACTAAACCAGCTCCCCCACTTGAGTAGTTTGTAACTCTTGTGATGCGAGTATCTGGACAGCCAGCAAACTAAAACAAAAAGACCCCTCAAAGGATGGATGAGTTCTTGTTGGACTAATGGTCATCTAGTTGGAGAAGGCAATGGCAAACCTCCTCAATATCTCTGTCAAGAAAATACTATGAGAAAGTCAGAATGACGTAACGCTATGAGAGAACTCAATGAGAGAACTTGTGCTTAATCAAAACTTTCACTGTAGTGGCTTTCAATACACTCTCTTTTACTTGTTTCAGTCATTAGACTGTGGCCATGCTGGAGCATCACCTTTAGTCGAGCAAATCGACCCCAGGACTTATTCTTTGTAAGCCTAGTACTTATTCTATTGGTCTTTTTTGCCGAACCACTAAGTTACGGGGACATAAACACACCAGCATCGGTTGTCAAGCAATGTTGAGGGAACAAATACAGACACACAAACACACACACACATATATATATACATATATAAGATGGGCTTCTTTCAGTTTCTGTCTACCAAATTCACTCACAAGGCTTTGGTCGGCCCAAGGCTATAGTAGAAGACACTTGCCCAAGGTGCCATGCAGTGGGACTGAACCCGGAACCATGTGGTTGGTAAGCAAGCTACTTACCACACAGCCACTCCTGCACTTGTAAAAGCATACAACGATGATGATGATAATACAGAACAGCATTAGTCAATAATTAATGCTTATAATAAAACTAATGACTTTAAATTTAAAGTGGAAATGTCACCTTATATATTCAACTGTATTCCAGTATAGTTTAAGAAGCAGTATTTTTACCAGTCATGTAATAAAGTACAAAAGAAAAAAAATTATATATTTATAGACGAAGTGAATTATCAGCTGGAGTGAATAATTAGACAAGGGCAGAATAGTAAATTGATAATTAACTACTTTAATTGTTGCTTAGATATGCTTTAGTGGTATGATGAAGAAGTATGGTGTTATTTCAAGCTTGCAATTGAATCGTGAATTGAAGTTTGGCAGAGATGGAAAATAAATGGATTTTATGGAAAAGAATATGGAGTTGGGGGTGGAGATATAGTTTTTTTTAAATTTTTAACAATATCATTTCTCCTATATAAGTATAGTTAACCCTTTAACTGCTACAGTAAATTCCTTGGTTATTCCAGTCATGATGTTAAATATCTACCAAAAAATAGAACTGGTATTTTCTGCAAGTCACATTGCATCAATAAATTTGCCATATCTTAGAAAATAGTTTCAAACATGACATTCCTCAACAAAAGAATAAATTGGTGTATTAAACTGCTCTCTGTAGTTAAGAGTAATGGAATGTTGATTGGATATGTAGTGATGCTTCTGTGTAGGGTTCAGCGCGCATGCGCAGAATGGGACTACTTCCGGGTGGCCACCGGAAGTCTTCCCCATGCGCATGTGCGGGAAACGATCCCTAAGGCCCGCTAAACTCGATCATCCTCTCTGGCCGTTCAACCATCGTGAACAGACGTGCATTGGTAGTCTCTGATAACCACACCGACTTAGCTGCAGACAACATCGAACCACTTCAACCAACGAACAAGAAGCTGTACAACAGATTCGGCTGTCGTTTTCCCATCAGATATACATACACCATCGCAATTAATAAAAGAACTGCTGTCTTTCACCGATAACCTGACTTCGTTTGTTATATCTTACTAAATTGTATGTGACGGGATTGGATCGACACCCTTTCAGTGATACCGATACCAGATCCTGTTACAGATATATCTGATTTCCTGATTAATTGACTTAAAATAAAAGTAGGGGACATTGGATAATGTGGTTCTGGATCCAGTGTGTCTGGAAAATAAGTAGAACAGTGGTGATTGGATTGTCTTTGATCACAGGTTTGACAAGGTCCTTTAATCCATTCATTACTAAATTAAATTTCACTTTTACTCCAGTAATGATGTTGAATATCTATCAAAAATTAGAATTGTTATTTTCTGGAAGTCCCACTGCTTCAATAAACTTGACATATCTCAACACAAAAACAGTTTCAAATTTGACATTCCTCAATAAAAGACAAATTGGTATATAAGACTGCTTTCCACAGTTAAGGATGATGAAATTTTAAGTGGACATATCTGATTTCCACAGTAAGGGGATTAAAGGTACATTGGAGAAATCTTGGGGCAAGTTTCCATGTTTGTGTTTGCCTTAAAGTTTACTTGATAAATATTATAAAGACATGACTCACATTGTGAATTTTATGTTTTAATATCATTGTTGACAATTTTCTTTCTTTCTATTACAACTTTTTTCTCTCATTCTCTTTGGCTTACATGCACTCTCTCTCTTGTACGCTTTTAATTGTTTCGGTCATTTGACTGTGGCCATGCTGGAGCACTGCCTTTAGTTGAGCAAATCGACCCCAGGACTTATTCTTTGTAAGCTCAGTACTTATTCTATCGGTCTCTTTTGCCGAACCGCTAAGTTACAGGGACATAAACACACCAGCATCGGTTGTCAAGCAATGGTTGTAGGGACAAACACAGACACAGAAACACACATACACATACACACACACACACATATATATATATATATATATATATATACATATATACGACGGGCTTCTTTCAGTTTCCGTCTACCAAATCCACTCACAAGGCTTTGGTCAACCCGAGGCTATAGTAGAAGACACTTGCCCAAGGTGTCACGCAATGGGACTGAACCCAGAACCATGTGGTTGGTAAGCAAGCTGCTTACCACACAGCCACTCCACTCCTCTGTTCATCATTTACACTGCTTTTCTTCTTTTTTTCTTTCTTTTTGATATTGGTCATCCTGCTCTGTGAGTGGCTTAAGTTTCCGGTACTCTGGTATTCTGCACTTAAGAGTTTTCACAGGTCTGTGTCTTTCATTGTGGTATGGTGTATATATTTTATGTCATTCTTTCATATTTTTTGTTTTGAATTTTTTATAATCATAGTTTTATGTTTTTCAAGTTTTTTAAAATTCTTCTTAACTTTTTTTATTCTTTTTATCTTATGTGTGAGTTCTGATTGTGCATTCTAAAGTAACTTTAAAACTGCATTTTAAAGAGTTGACACCTTCTGACGGAGTGATTATTTGCTTTGGTGTCAAAACCATGAAGACATCTGATCTGACAGCTGAGGATGAATATATCCTGCTTATGTAGTGTGTGTTTTTGATTTCACCTTTTATCTCTATTCATTGTTACCATGCACTTTGATTTCTTGGTTGTACTGATGTAATTTCAACAATTCACAGAGTCCGACTGACAATATACGGACTTATTTAGAAGTTACATGAATCAATCTTGCCTTAAGACTCTGTGTCTCAGGAGACTAGTAGAGTAATCAATGAATAAACCAAGAGAAGGCAACAGGTGCCTAATGATGTATCTTTCCCAAGAAAATTCACGAATTTTCAGGCTTTTTCATTGAGGTCCATAATTACCAGTCTTGTAAAACAGGCAATGATACATGAAGAGAGAATAAGTTTAGTTTGAGTCTTTGTTGGGTCTCATTTCAATTGCAAGCAAGGCATACATACATATAAATATACATACATGCATACATACATACATACATACATACACACACACACACACGCACACACACACACATATATATATATATATATATATATACATATATACGACGGGCTTCTTTCAGTTTCCGTCTACCAAATCCACTCACAAGGCTTTGGTCAACCCGAGGCTATAGTAGAAGACACTTGCCCAAGGTGTCACGCAATGGGACTGAACCCAGAACCATGTGGTTGGTAAGCAAGCTGCTTACCACACAGCCACTCCTCTGTTCATCATTTACACTGCTTTTCTTCTTTTTTTCTTTCTTTTTGATATTGGTCATCCTGCTCTGTGAGTGGCTTAAGTTTCTGGTACTCTGGTATTCTGCACTTAAGAGTTTTCACAGGTCTGTGTCTTTCATTGTGGTATGGTGTATATATTTTATGTCATTCTTTCATATTTTTTGTTTTGAATTTTTTATAATCATAGTTTTATGTTTTTCAAGTTTTTTAAAATTCTTCTTAACTTTTTTTATTCTTTTTATCTTATGTGTGAGTTCTGATTGTGCATTCTAAAGTAACTTTAAAACTGCATTTTAAAGAGTTGACACCTTCTGACGGAGTGATTATTTGCTTTGGTGTCAAAACCATGAAGACATCTGATCTGACAGCTGAGGATGAATATATCCTGCTTATGTAGTGTGTGTTTTTGATTTCACCTTTTATCTCTATTCATTGTTACCATGCACTTTGATTTCTTGGTTGTACTGATGTAATTTCAACAATTCACAGAGTCCGACTGACAATATACGGACTTATTTAGAAGTTACATGAATCAATCTTGCCTTAAGACTCTGTGTCTCAGGAGACTAGTAGAGTAATCAATGAATAAACCAAGAGAAGGCAACAGGTGCCTAATGATGTATCTTTCCCAAGAAAATTCACGAATTTTCAGGCTTTTTCATTGAGGTCCATAATTACCAGTCTTGTAAAACAGGCAATGATACATGAAGAGAGAATAAGTTTAGTTTGAGTCTTTGTTGGGTCTCATTTCAATTGCAAGCAAGGCATACATACATATAAATATACATACATGCATACATACATACATACATACATACACACACACACACGCACACACACACACATACATACATACTTACATACATACATACAATTATGTATATTGTTGTGAATGGTTCGGCTGGTGCAGTATTTCTTGACCTACCTTGTTGGGAGTGGAGTCTGGAAGTCTGGAATAAAAAGTTATAGCCCTTTGTTTTGGGAAGAGTAATGGCCTTTGGAAGGACCTTTGGCCTTGTGCTGGTCGAGAAGGGGTCAGAGAGATGTGAGGGCTGCCCCCTTAAGTAAGCAGTTCAGTGTGTGAGAGACAGTGAAGAAGAGGAAGAAGAAAGTAGTGAGGAAGACAGATTAAGGAATCTGAGTGGGGATAGAGAGAGCATTAGAGCTAAGAGAGGGATTGAGGGCAGTGACAGAGCAAGAGGTTTTGGACAGTCGGTATTTGGAACTCAGGGCAAGCAGTCGGCGGCCTTGGAGTATTGGGACAGAGAGAGATATATACAGAGGAATAGGCGGCCGATAGAGAGGAACTACAATATGAGACATTGGCTAATGTACGGTACGTGTTGTGAATTGTAACGTGAACTGTTGTATTGATATGTGAAGAAAAAGAAGGAAAGAGTTGTGGTATTAATGTAAAAGAAATGTATAAAGACATTATATTAATGAAAAGAACAGTGCTAAAGAAATGAGACAGTGAAAAGAATCGATGTATTGAAATGTGTAAAGACATTGTGTACAGAGTTGTTAAAAAGAGAACTGTGCAATGAATATTGTATATGCCTTTAATGTGCTTTGAAACAGAACTGTGTCTCCGGACGTGTACTCTTGAAATGCTGTTGTTATTGAACTTGATGTGTTGTTACCGGACTGTTATATTGTATCTGCATGTTCAAATGCTTTAATCTGTGGTATACCTGTATGATGTATTGAGTTGTTACTTGCATGTCCTCTTTTAAATGTATCTGATATGTATTTGATGTTGTAACAATTGATTGTCATAAACTAGTTGTTAACGTAGCCAATTGCCTTGCCTCCCTGTGTCTCTCTCGATTGCCTCTGTGTCTCCTCTGTGCTGCTGCTGCTGTTGTAGTCGTCTCTCTCTCTCTCTCTCCTCTCCGAGTTTCCGTGGCGAAAACATTCGCTGCATCGAACGGGCCTGTGTGAGGGATTCCGTAACAGCCTTCGTTCGTTCGACGGAGGTTCCCCCTCGCAACAATATACATACTTACATACAATTATGTATATTCATGTATATGTGTGTACGTAGATTGTCTGAAGAGGTGTATGGGCTTTATATGCTAAGAAAAAGGAAGTAGTCAGAATTTTGAATAAGTATTTAGTTAGGGCTTTCATTTCATTTTGGAGAATCATCAGGAACATACATGTGTGTGTGTGTGTGTGTGTGTGTGTGTGTGAAGACACTCTAAGTGATACTGCTAACATATAACTCAGAGCAATTGCCATTGGCAGCTAAACCATCAACCCAAACACACCTGTTTGATGAACACTCTGCAAGATGACAAAATGAACTCAATAGAATCAATGACCATACGACAGCTGTGAATGAGAGAGACCCCTAATCTTTGTGTAGACATCATCTCTAGAAGGAAACTTCTGACATAACCTCTGTGATCTCATTTGCATCCAAGGATAGAGATAGAGGCAATTCTTCTTTTATGGGCAAACGTGTACATTGTTTTAAGAGGGGAATTGACCCTCTGCGACACTTTTCTTCATTTTACCATTTCTATTACATGTTGCTTACAGTGGTTGGCTGTAGCTGAGAAAGGTAAAACACTCAATGAACAATTACATGACAGAATGAAGGCATGTGTTAGTGTAGGTGGTCAGCTATCTGAACACCTGCTGCAAGAGGTGCCCGTTGTTGCTATGCTGGTGCAAAAGAGTGTAGGTGTGTCGCAGAATTGAAAAGTCACATTTGTGCTGCTTGTGATTAAGAGAACAATCATGTGATGGCATTGTTTAAAACCAAGTTGTAGTAATTGACGCATATAAATAAATAAATATATAATCACACATATACATAAATATATACACATATTGACATGAACATATACATACATACATACATACATACATACATATATATATATATATATATATAAAATATTATATTATGCTTGTTATAATTATTACCCTTATTATTACTCAAATTCTGCCAAGGTTGACTTTGCCTTTCATTCTTTTGGGGTTCATAAAATAAGTACCAGTTGATCTAATTGACTACCCCCCCCCCCTCATTTCAGACCTTGTACTGCAGCAAGCTGGCAAAATCGTTAACACACAGGGCAAAATGCTTAGTGGTATTTCACCCAATCCTACGTTCTGAGTTCAAATTCTGCAGAGGTCAACCTTGCCTTTCATCCTTTCAGGGTCGATAAATTAAGCACCAGTGAAATATTGAGATTGATGAAATCAACTAGTCCCCTCCTGCCAAATTTCAGACCTTGTGCCTTTAGTAGAAAGGATTAGTAATTATACCATTTGTTACATATTATTATTATTATTATTATTGTGTGAGAGAGCAGTGCAAGCCATCAAAGTGAGACCAAGGTAAAATATACAAAGCCCAGTATACCCATCATGACTACCCATCTGATGAGGGTACACCAGGTACATGCATCACAACCATATGTGTGTGACATAGTGATCTCATACCGAGATAAACAGCACACAACATTGCAGGTGGGGCCCAGTTAGAATTTTCTTCAGGTCGAGTAGTCCATCCTACTCAAAAGACATTGTTTAAGGTGGTTGAAAGAAACATCATGTCTCCAGAGGTAAATTATTTAAACCCCAAAGAATTCCTCTCAACACATGGCTATGATGCTCTCCCACTACTTCTGCTTGTGATCAGAGAAGCATATATCATCAGCCACCAAAGGACATGCTCAACTGGTTCCGGTCAAGCAACTGACAAGCAAGTCTGTGGTATTGAGCAGAATATTTGCTGTAGCCCATCTTTTATACCAAGACAAAACAATGTACATGATTACACTTCCAATCAGTTATGATCATAAGCCACGAGAGCCACTGCCTGGTACTGCATCAATTATTATTATTATTATTACTCTTACTCTTTACTCTTTTACTCGTTTCAGTCATTTGACTGCGGCCATGCTGGAGCACTGCCTTTAATCGAGCAACTCGACCGCGGGACTTATTCTTTTGAAAGCTCAGTACTTATTCTATCGGTCTCTTTTGCCGAACCGCTAAGTAATGGGGACTTAAACACAATTATTATTATTATTATTATTATTATTATTATTATGATTGAGTGAGAGGCTCCAGTCTGCTTTGGTATGGCTTCTATGGTGGATGCCCTTCCTAATGCCAACCACTTTACACAGTGTTCTGGATGCTTTTATGTGGCACCACAGAGACGCTTTTATGTGACAACACAGGCACTTTTACATGTCACCACATGGGTGCTTTTTTATGTGTCACTACTCTTATGAAAGGGACAGAGATGGAGATAGATAGATAGATAGACAGACAGACAGACAGACAGACAGATAAATAGATAGATAGATAGATAGATAGATAGATAGATAGATAGATAGATAGATAGATAGATAGATAGATAGATAGATAGATAGATAGATAGATAGATTGATCAATTGATAGGTAAAGAGATTGATTGCTAGGTAGATAAAGTACTAGATATTGACAAACAGATACTGAGAAATAGAGATTTGTTTTTATGTGTGTCTTTATTTATTAGTGTGTATATGTGTGTGTTTATTTGTTTGCATGTATGTGTGTGTGTGTGTATGTGTGTGTTGTGTGTGTGTGTGTGTGCAAGCCTCTTTAGAGAGCAATCAACAGATCATGGTCATAGTTTAAAAGGCTGTTACAAATAATCAAATATTAAGGTTGTGTCTTAATTATTCACAAGCAAAGACGAACACTCCCAAACTACAACACAAAAAACACATGCACGTGTATGTATATATATATATATATATATATATATATATATTATATATATATATATATATATAATATATATATATATATATATATATATATAGATAGATAGATAGATAGATAGATAGATAGATAGATAGATAGATAAATAGATAGATAGATAGATACACAGCGAAGTGTATGCATATATCTCTGAACATGTGGTATAAATAAACAAATAAAACACATTTTTTTACCGTAAACATCATCCGTCTTGTCAGTTCCTGATGGAACATTTAACATGATATATCATCAACCCAGTTGGGTACATCGTTTACAATAGATAATGACAATAATTATAGTAGTAGTAGTAGTAGTAATAATAATAATAATAATAATAATAATAATAATAATAATAATAATAATATAATGATAATAATAATTGTTTTCTACACTAGGTGCAAGGCCTGAAACTTTGGGGGAGAGGGCCAGTCAATTAGATCAACCCCAGTATGCAACTGGTTCTTCATTTATCGAACCTGAAAGAATGAAAGGCAAAGTTGATCTCAGCAGAATTTGAACTCAGAACATAAAGACAGATGAAATACTACTAAGCATTTCACCCGGTGTGCTAATGTTTCTGCAAGCCCACTGCCTTAATTATCATAATAATAATAATAATAATAATAATAATAATAATAATAATAATAATAATAATATAATAATGATAATAATAATACAAGACACATACACAAACACATATCTATATATCTATATCTATCTACATACATACATACATACATACATACATACATACATACATACATACATACATACATACATACATACATACATACATACATACATGCATGCATGCATGCATACATATATACATAATACATACATATATAATGTATATATATATATATACATGCATATATTTATCTGTCTATATACATACATTTTATATGTACACACTCTAATACAATAAATAGTCACTTATATTGAAAAATACTCTCACACACACATATATATATATAGATAGATAGATAGACAGATAGATGCACACATATATACGCATGTACATATATTTACACATCTTTGTGCACACACACACACACACACACACACACACACACACACACATATATATATATATGATGAAAGGTAACAGTTAAACAGTTTCACCTTAAAGCTCCCTCAGACTACAAAGATGAAATACCTATGCAGCACTTATGATAAATTCTCTTCTCTTTTATTCCATTAAACCAAAGATTTCATTGCATTAGCTTAACAATTAAGCTTACCTATTCTGAGAAATATAACATATTTCTTCTTTTACAGTCCAATTATCCTTTAAGGTGAATTTGATAACTTTCATTTTCCAATATATAAACTATATTTATTTGTCTACATACATTCCCCATTGATTTCTATATCAGTTGTTTAATCACAGCAGAACATATGAATAAATTTACCTATCTCTCTTTCTACCTGTCTGTCAGTCAGTCTATCCATCTGTATGTCTGTCTATTTGTATATCTATCATTCTGTCCGTCCGTCCGTCCATCCATCCACCCATCCATCTAGCTTGCTTGCTATCTATCATTATGTCTGCCTGTCTGTCTAGCAAGCCAACTATGTACCAGCCTCCTTCTCTGTCTGTCTATCTATCTATCTATCTATCTATCTATCTATCTATCTATCTATCTATATATCTATCTATTTATCTATCTGTCTATCTATCTATCTATTTATCTATCTGTCTATCTATCTATCTATCTATCTATCTATCTATCTATCTATCTATCTATCTATCTATCTATCTATCTATCTATCTATCTATCTATCTATCTATCTATCTAACTATGTTTCTGTATATCTGTCTATCTATCTAGCTTGCTTACTATCTGTCGTTCTGTCTGTCTGTCTACCTATATGTGAGTGTGTATTAAACATACACACATTACAATACTCTATATTATGTGCCCAGTGGAGGTAGGAAATAGTCAATAAAACTCCACAAATTGCTTTTTCATATTTAATGTATAGTTGAGACTTCATCTATGTCCATGTAATAAATAAATAAATATATAAATAAATAAATAAAAAGATCTTTATCCCCACTCTGTTACATTTGAAATTTCAGTTGGGGAGGCTGTGATAAACAAGTGAGGAATGGTCGTAGCAGATTCAAAGCATTGTAGAGACAAATAGCTACCTGATAATAAGGTTTGTTTCGTGTGGGTAAGGGATAGGCTTTTATCCTGTTTTCTTGTCTTTTCAGGTCCCTTTTTTCTTTTTAAGTCACATTGTAGAGTAAAATTAATTCTAGAAAAATATGCAATTTACTGTCAATATGATCATCACCATTATTATCTTCATTTAACATTTGTGTTCCATGCTGGCATTACACAATGCCAGCACAGGTGCATTACAAAATGCCAGCACAGGTGCATTACAAAATGCCAGCACATGTGCATTACACAATGCCAGAGCAAGTGCATTACACAATGCCAGCACAGGTGCTTTACACAAAACCAGCACAGGTGCATTACACAATGCCAGCACAGGTGCATTACACAAAGCCAGCACAGGTGCATTACAAAATGCCAGAGAAAGTGCATTACACAATGCCAGCACAGGTGCATTACACAATGCCAGCACAGGTGCATTACACAAAACCAGCACAGGTGCATTACACAATGCCAGAGCAAGTGCATTACACAATGCCAGCACAGGTGCATTACAAAATGCCAGCACAGGTGCATTACACAATGCCAGAGCAAGTGCATTACACAATGCCAGCACAGGTGCATTACAAAATGCCAGCACAGGTGCATTACAAAATACCAGCACAGATGCATTACACAAT
Organism: Octopus sinensis; assembly: GCF_006345805.1. Taxonomy (NCBI): domain Eukaryota; kingdom Metazoa; phylum Mollusca; class Cephalopoda; order Octopoda; family Octopodidae; genus Octopus; species Octopus sinensis. The sequence goes on along the minus strand of NC_043019.1, from coordinate 31,490,868 downwards.
GCCAGCACAAGTGCATTACACAATGCCTACATAGGTGCTTTTCACATGGTGCCTGTACAAGTGCTTTTTACAGGGTGCTGGCACAGGTGCATTTCATGTGGCACTAGCATGGATTGCTTCTTACATGGTGCTTTTTAAATGGTGGATTGATGGGAGACAGACAGGGGACAGAGACATGTATCAGCTGCAACTCCAATCGTTCATTGTTTCACATGCTTAGGCTCCTCACCTCCACATTGTTGTTCTTGCTGTGGCCTCCTTATCCTCTGCCACCATAGCTGCTACCTAGACTACACCTCTGCCTCACTTCCAGCCCAATGACATCACAGTCACCTCTCCTATTAGATTCCCATGACCTACTCCATCCACTGGGTGATTCTTATATGGTGGCAATTCCCTAAATTATGAAATCTATAAACTGAGTATAAATTAAAAAAAGATGTAATTAAAAAATTCCAAATATCTTCTTAGTTCAATATATCAACATTTATTTGACAGTTATAGTATTTGAATTTGTAAATAATTCACTAATGCACAAAAAATTCTGAGCTAAAACACCTGCGTTCTTTGGGAAACTTTAAATGGTTTTTACAGCAGATTTCTAACGTATTGAATACTCCTTTTCTCCACTAAATGTATCATATATATTGTTGTACATTACAATTATGTACATACAGATGCACATAAGGTGGCAGGCAGGTAGAATCGTCACAGTGCTGAGCAAAATATTTAGCAGCATTTCATTATACTTTCAGTTCTAGTTTTACTGAGGTGAACTTTGAATTTCATTCCTCAAGGGTTCAGCACTGGGGTTAATATAATCGACATAACTGCCTTCCTTGAAATTGCTGGCCTTATTTTAAAATACTTAATGTAAAATAGATATACTCTTAGCTATTAAGTAGAAACATGTCGGAAAATTATTTATTTATATGGATAAATAAATAAAGAATTATTATATCTGTTTCCATTGTCTACCTTATCACACACACACACACACACACACACACACACACACACACATATATGAAATTTACAGTAAAACAAAAGACGAAGACAGGTGTATTAGTTTGACACTCAGGAAAATGAGAAAGTCTTTTATATTTCAAGCCTACGCTCTTCAACAGAAAGAAATATGAAGAAATAAACACAGAGAGAAAAAAAAAATCTTGTGGATTTAGCGATCTATCATGGCGACTTATATATACATATATATATATATATATATGTATAAGTAAGATTCAGTTGAATTAGGTACTTAGGCTGAGGCACCTCATTAGGTTGGAATAATATGCACACAACAATATTATTTAAGTATCAACCTTGGTACAGAAGTACCAACAAAATGACATTCTTGCAGTGCATGCAGACAATTTAACCCACTCAAATATATAATCCATTCTTGAGCTATTCAGACATGTACATCTTATTAAATATACAGTCCATAATATACTTCGAAATTTGCAAAGGGTATGTTCCGAGATAGAGAAATACATATATGTGTATATATTCACGTGGGTGTGTCTTCGTGTCTGTGTTTGTCTCCCCACCATCACTTCATAACCAATGCTGGTGTGTTTACATCCTCATAACTTTGGTGGTTCAGTGAAAGAGACCAATAGAATAAGTGGTAGGGTTACAAAGAATAAGTCCAGGGGTTGATTTCTTCAACTAAAACACTCTTTAAGGTGGAGATCCAGTATGGAAACATGTAAAAGAATAAAGAAATAAATAAATCTGAAACAGTATAGGCGCAGGAGTGGCTGTGTGGTAAGTAGCTTGCTTACCAACCACATGGTTCCGGATTCAGTCCCACTGCATGGCATCTTGGGTAAGTGTCTTCTACTATAGCCTCGGGCCGACTAAAGCCTTGTGAGTGGATTTGGTAGACGGAAACTGAAAGAAGCCCGTCGTATATATGTATATATATATATATATATATGTGTATGTATGTGTGTGTCTGTGTTTGTCCCCCTAGCATTGCTTGACAACCGATGTTGGTGTGTTTATGTCCCCGTCACTTAGTGGTTCGGCAAAAGAGACTGATAGAATAAGTACTGGGCTTACAAAGAATAAGTCCCGGGGTCGATTTGCTCGACTAAAGGTGGTGCTCCAGCATGGCCGCAGTCAAATGACTGAAACAAGTAAAAGAGAGTAAAGAGTATTTCTTTTTACCAATTACGAACACAATGATCCAGTGGATTTCAGAGAGGAGAAAAGAAAAAACCCTGAAAACAAATCTGTTAGAAACCTTGTGTCTTTACCCTTCAATGTTTTATATATCTCTCATCTTATATTTATAACGATTATATAAGTTCTAGTTGAGATTGAACTTTTCTTTTTGCAGTCAACAATGATAGATAACTCATTGATTATCTAAGAAAAGAATCAGAAAGCACTCTAATGACAATAGTAACAAATCATAATCGTATTTTCAAGAAAGATCTCCAAAATGAATTTCCTGTATTGTTCCTTTTGTTTCATCACGTACAATACGACAATAGACAGTATTTAGATCAATGTTAAACATAGCATTATCATACAAGTATCTTACTGTTTTTTTAGTCTTCCTTTCCCCATATCTATACTACTATGTCTATCCTTATTATCTTTTCAACCATTCCCAATGAAGGATCTACAATGTGTTTGCTTAATTTTCTTGAAACCACAGTGAAATCTCTCTAAAATTATACACAGCTGTCTTAGAAAAGGTTGGGTTGGATAAAGTGTTCTATGAATTCAGGAAAAATTTGACGGATCATAAATTGCGGGAAAAAGTTGAAGGATCACAACTGGAAAATCTTTGTAGTCAGGGTTAACCCAGAATTACACAATATCAACAGCAACTTCAATACAACATCAGAGCCATCTTAGCAGTATAATAGGCCCCCAAGCAAATTAAAGCACTAGGCCCATAGTAGTTAAGCATAGATGAGAATTTGGGTCCCTAGACTGGTGAGAGCCTTGGGCAACTGCCCAGGAGGCCTATGCCTTAAGATGGTAAGATGACCCTGTACTACACTGTATTTAGTGATAAGGGGTATATTTAGAAGTTGTTTAGCCCTAAAGTCATTCTTGATCAAACAGACATATAACCAAAGGTTCCAGCCATGACCATCATGTTAATCTGTTTTTTTTCTCAGATATCATAGTGAGAGAAGGAAGGACAGGGTATATTACCTTTATCATCGTCTCTGAGTCTGGCAGCAAGAAGAGAAGTTAACCTTAGAATGGAGACTTGGCTCAGATGCATGCAGCAGAGCAGACACTGCTAAAGGCATCCAAGGACCAAGTAGTGGGATTTTCTGTCTCTAACACTGTATTAAATACAATGTGCTCTTACCCTTTCACAAAAAAAAATCTTAATCTGAAAAATGAGGGAGATTTGTTTTTTTTTGCCACTTGAACAACCATGTAGAGATTTCTCATGTTGACTCATCAGAAATCATACTGTATTGGACTGGCAGAAATGTTATATTGTACTATATATCTCAAAATGTTTTACCTCCATCATCTATTAAGTTCAAAAACCCTGTACTGAAAAGGGACAACACGAGCTGTGGCCATATATATATAGGGATTTTATGGCTGGATGCCCTTCCTAACACCAATCACACTGCAGAGTGGATGGAGTGCTTTTTACATTGCGCTAACACAGGTGAAGTTAGTTTTAGCATGACTTTTACAGCTGGATGCCTTTCCAAATGCCAACCACTTTACAGTGTGGACTAGATGCTTTTTAGCTGGCATGTAGATTGACGTAGAAGAGTGTACTAGACGGGGTGAGTGGGTAGTTGAATTCAAATGTGTGCGAAAGGCCAGTGGAAGATGGATAGAGATGGAGATAGTCAAATCACACCTATATCAAAGCAACAAAGAAGTTGCCAAGTGTTCACTCAACTTACAAGAAATAGCAGCTAAGTAGCCTTTATTCTGAGCTGACAATGAAACCGTTGTGGGATCATTTGAGTTGATAGATATATCAATTTAAAGGTGGAAAGCTGGCAGAAACATTAGCATATCGGGCGAAATGCTTAGCGATATTTCTTCTGTCTTTACGTTCTGAGTTCAAATTCCACCAAGGTCGACTTTGCCTTTCATCCTTTTGGAGCTGATAAATTAAGTGCCAGTTGCATGCTGGGATAAATCTAATGGGCTGGCCCCCTCCCCCAAAATTTCAGGCCTTCTGCCTAGAGTAGAAAAGATATATCAACTCAAAAATGAAAAAGCAACATTGAATTATGTTGTCATAGAAACACTTTCGTATGTTTTTAATTATGTAGCTGGGCTTAATGACAGTTAAACCACTAGAAACATAGAGGATACTGCAATTCAAAAACTACTTTCCTGGGGCAGAATTTATAGCTCATTAGTCTCAAATTATAGCCTGACACAATTCCAGTTTAAGATCTATATCTTATGAAATATATTTTTAAAAATGTTTACATAAAAATTAGGTGAATTCTGTATCTGTTTTGAATTCCTTGATTACAAATTCAAATTTTGTTATCCTGCCTCATGCTGTGAGGAGATAATTACCTCCCTTCGTATTAACCAGCCACCCAGAGGGCACCACACATGTGTTTGAAAAATTATGTTTTTCTTTCTAAATTGATGTACTTTTATAGAATTTTGATTTTTACCATTTTGATGTTTACTAAGAATTTGTTTTCAAACATAGCACAAGTCACTAATCTAAAATATAAGTTTTATGCAGAACTAGTTAGGGGCATGCATTTTGGGTTTTGTAGGTGAACACCATATAGCAAATGCATAAATGGTAAACATTTATCATCATCATTATTATCCTTTAAAGTCTGCCTTCCATGCCGGCACGGGTGGGATGGTTTGACAGGAGCAGGCAAGCCAGAGGATTGCACCTAACGCCACTGTCTATTTTGGCATAACACTTTCTGGGTGGCTTCCTGAACATGACCAACCAAGACTATGGATATTATCTTACCATCTCTTTCTTAGCCTAGTCGATAAATTAGTACCAGTTGTGTACTGCAGTTGATCTAATCGACTGGCCCCCTCCCCAAAAATGTTTGGCCTTGTGCCTAGAGTAGAAAAGAATAAATTAAGTACCAGAGAAACACTAGGGTTGATGTAATCCACTAGTGTCCTCCCCCAAAATTTCAGGCATTATACCTATAGTAGAAAGGAATAAAATTAATATTATCATCATTATTATCATTAATATTAAGGCAGTGAGCTGGCAGAGTATTTAGCATGCCAGACAAAATGCTTTGTGCCATTTCACCTGTCTGCACGTCCTGATTTTAAATTCCGCTGAGGTCGACTTTGCCTTTCATCCTTTTGGGGCTGATTAATTAAGTACCAGTTATGCACTTGGGTCGATGTAATCTTCTTAATCCCTTCCCCCAAATTTCAGGCCTTGTGCATACAGTAGAAAGTATTATTACTATTATTATTATCGTTATTATTATTATTATTATTATTAAGGCAGTTAGCTCTCAGAATCATTAGCGTGCCAGGCAAAATGCTTAGTGGCATTCTGTCCATCTTTATGTTCTGAATTGAAATTCTATCGAGGTTTACTTTGCCTTTCATGCTTTCAGGGTCGATAAAATAAGCACCATTTGAACTATGGGAGTCAATATAACCAATTAGTACCCTCCCACCAAAGTTTCAGGCCCTTATTACCATTAAAGCAGCATGCTGGCAGAATCACTAGAACACTAGATAAAATGCTTAACAGTATTTCATTAGTCTCTATGTTCTGAGTTCAAATTCTGCTGAGGTCAACTTTGTTTTTCATCATTTTTGGAGTTGATAAAATCAGTACCAGTTGAGTATTGGAATTTGATGTAACCAACTAGCCCCATGTCCCAGAATTTCAGGACTTGTGAAGGGTTTTTTTTATTTTTTATTAATGAATGACAGTAATTACATGAGATGATACTGTATCTGTAACATTAGCAGGTCCTCTCAGATTGCCAAGATAATTGTGATCTTCACAATTTCACTTGGTGTGCACTGTGTGTGTGTGTGTGTGTGTGTGTGTGTGTGTGTGTGTGTGTGTGTGTGTGTGCATGCGCGCATGTGTGTGTGTGTGCGCATGCAAAATCTGGTGGAAACTGAAACTGAAAACCTGTATGTGGTAATTTGGTCTTTTAATTTTTAGATTTTATGGAATCATTGCAGAAATGAAAACATCATTCCATTTATCATTTATCAATTTATTGGTTTCCATTTAGCTAAAGGAATATTTTGACATTTTGTGTGAAGGACTGAAGTATTGGCACTTTGTATAATATATGCAATTAGTATATGAAGAAATTGATGCTTGAAAATGTGCATGCATTCAAATGCGCACATATATATGATATATATATATATATATATACACACACACATATATACATGTACATCTATATAGATACGTATATAAATAGATGTGTGTATGTATGTATGTATGTATGTATGTATGTATATATATTTATTGTATAGATACATGAATATCTAAACACACACTCACACATTCTCATAGTATTCTTGCATAAAATTAAAAACTGAGGGAAAAAAAGTGAGTCAATAAAACCCTACCCCCGCCCCCACAAAAAATCAATGAAACAGATACACACACACAAAAAGAAAAAAATTAGAAAAAAAAAATCATCTTTCCATGTGTTTTTTTTCCACCCCCTAAAGAAACATTGATATTTAGGTCATGATGTTGTTCAATGGCAAAAGAAAAAATTAATAATAATAATAATAATAATAATAATAATAATAATAATAATAAATAATAGTAATAAGCTTCTGTTTTTTTGGTGTCTTCTTTATGTTATTATTTTTTACTGCCACTAATGGCATTAAATATTCAAAAGAACTTTGTATTCACTTTCACATTAGCTATATGTATCTAGGTAATAAGTTATTCTTTTTAAAAAAAGCAATGTAATATATATATACATATACATATATATATAGAGAGAGACACACTCTACACACCCACATATATAAGCAATATTATATATATAGATATACTACACACCCACATATACAGGCAATATTATATATATATATATATATATATATATATGGGTAATGTAGTACTGAATCCTATTTTCCCCATTAATGCTAAATAGAAACTTGGGGAGAAAAGAAAGAAAAAAAACAAGAAATTTTTTCATGAATATTCTTCAAAATGTGATAAACAACACAGAATAATTAATCTTTACAGTTTTTATTTCCTCATCTAATACAGAAATACTATGTTTTTAAAGTAATTTTTTGCTCCTTCTTTGCAATATTCTACATATAAACTCTCCAGTTGAATGAGCTTCCTTGTCGTGCATAATTCAGAAATGCCTTATATAGTTAAATAAAATGGCTTGTTATGCATAATTCAGAAAGTGCCTTATATATATATATATATATATATTATATATATATATATTATATATATATATATATCTTTATATATATATATGTCTTTTATTTTTTACTTGTGTCTGTCATTAGACTATGGCCATACTTTAAGAATTTTAGTCAAGTGAATCAATCCTTGCACTTCTCTATTTTTTTGTTTTTGTAAAACCTGGTACTTTATTCTATCAATCTCTTTTACCAAACTATTGGGTTGTCCGGAAAGTTCGTGCCGATTTATAGTAGCTTACCTTTCAACTTACTCTCCCAGTCACCTTAATTCTGGAAGAGGGTATTTTCAAGTTAAAGGAAAGATGGAGACGCATTGTGCAACAAAATGGTTTATATTTGGTTGATTAAAAATGTAATGGGAAGTATTTATTGACCTTTTTCTTTCCTTTAAAAATCGGCATGAACTTTCCGGACAACCCAATACTTAGTGGGATGGAAACATACCGACACTGTTTGTCAGGTAGTCGGTGGAAGACAAACACAAACACATATACTGGCACTCCGCTGGTTATGATGGTGAGGGTTCCAGTTGATCCAATCAATAGAACAGCCTGCTAGTGAAATTAATATGCATGTGGCTGAGTACTCCACACACATGTGTACCCTTAATGTAGTTCTCGGTGAGATTCAGCATGACACAGAGTCTGATAAGACTGGCCCCTTTGAAATACAGATACAATAACACAAATACAATAAAAATAATTCGTCCTTAGTCGAAAGACACCTGTTGTTATGACCTGTTCTTATTTTTATTGTATTTGTGTTATATTGTCCGTTTTTTTCATCCTTGTCCCATTTTGTACTATATATATATATATATATATATATATATATATATACATACACACACACATAGATACATATACATAGATATTTGTATATACATATGCATATATATACATATATGTATGTACGTATGTATATCTTCTGATACTTTCTATAATTTTACTCTCATGAACTGCAGTAGACATTGGAAAAACTTATTGATTAGTAAAATAATCGATTTGCTGTAATTATGCAAATTACTCCAGTGTTTGCAAAACAAATTTTTTTTCAAAGAAAATGTTTAAAATCTCAGAGTAAAATTTTTTTCCATCATGAATTTTTTTCCATCATAAATTTGTTTCTTTATTTGTGATTTGTCTATGAAGCTTAACCAGAACTATCTTTTGGATTGTTAGGATGCTAAAATTTCCAGTGAATCAACATTGTCAGACAATCAGCAGATTGGCAGCATCTTTTACCAGGAATTTATCAAAGGTATTGCGAACTTTTCAATGTATGTATCTTTTATCGTGTATCCTTATCTTGTTTCAGTCATTGGACCATACCATTCTGGGGCACTGCCTTGAATGATTCAGTCGAACATGTACATATTTTTTAAGTTCACTATATATTCTATATATTCTATTAATATCAGTTTCTTTTGTCAAACTGCTGAGTTACAAGGATGTAAACAAACCAACACATGTTATCAAACATTGGTGTGGGACAAACACAATACAAACACAAAAAGACACATAGACACAGGTGTGGCTGAATGGTAAGAAGCCTGCTTCCTAACCACATGGTTCCAGGTTCAGTCCCACTGCATGGCACCTTGGGAAAGTGCCTTCTACTATAGCCTCAGGCTGACCAAAGCCTTGTGAGTGGATTTGGTAGACAGAAACTGAAAGAAGCCCATCATGTATATATATATTTATATATATATATGTATGTGTGTGTATGTGTGTGTGTGTGTGTGTATATATCTATGAGTGTGTGTCTTTATGTCTGTGTTTGTCCTCCAGCACCACTTGACAACTGGTGATGATGTGTTTTAGTGGTTTGGCGAAATAGACCGATAGAATAAGTACCAGGCTTTAAAAAAACAAAATTCTGGGGTCGATTTATTCAGCTATAACCTTTCCAGGTGGTGTCCCAGCATGGCTGCAGTTGAATGACTGAAACAAGTAAAAGAATAAAAGAATATTCACTCATACACACATATATAGAAATGTGTACAACAGGATTCTACACAGTTTCCATCTATCAAATTTACTCACCAGGCAATTGGTCAGCTTGGAGCTAAAGTAGAAGACACCTGCCCAAGGTGTTGTGCAGTGGGATTGATCTCAGAATCATGTGGTAGTAAAGCAAGTTTCTTAACCCCCAAAGTTCACTTTGCTGTCATGAGACTCCTGGTTCAGTTCCAATGAATATCATCTTAAGCAAGGGATTTTACCATAACCATGAATCATCCTGAGATTTGTGAATGAAGTTGAGTGGATAGAAAGTATTTGGAAGTCCATTGCATGGATTGAGCCTGTAATTCAAAGATCCAGTGCTGTCATGTTGTGTCATACTATGTCACATCATGTCACACTGTGCTACACAATGTCATATTTTATAACACTGTGTTACACTGTTTCTCACAGAGTTACATATCACATCACATCACACCATATCACAGTGTCACATTGCATCACACCATGTCACACAGTGTTACACAGTGTCACATTGTGCCATACTGTATCACACTGTCTCACATTATGTTATACATTGACACACTGTATTACACTATGTCACAATATGTCACACTATGACATACATTGACACACAGTGTTACACTATGTTGCACTGTGCCATACTGTATCACACTGCATCACACCATGTCATACAGTGACACACAGTGCTACACTATGTCACTCTGTGCCATATTGTATTACACTGTCTCATACTGACTTTTCCTTGAAATTATGCTAAGTGAATATGTGTCTGAGGAATACTCAGCCATCTGCATCATAATTCAATGAGCAGATAATTCAATTGGTCAAATAACTGAACACTTATGGAAACTAGTGAAGATCCATTTCTCTAATCTATCTTCTAAGTTGTAAACCACTGGAGTTTGATCCCTAGGGTGTTTGAAATTTTTCGCAGAGGCACATCTTGAAGGATAAGGTCATTGCTAAAATACGTGTGTCAGTGTGACAGAAGATGCACTCATGCAAGTGTTGAGTAAATGCACTTGTGTGCCAGTGCTACATAAACTTACCCATGCCAGTGGCACATAATGACCATCCATCGCACTCTGTAAAGTGGTTGGTGTTAGGAAGGGCATCCAGCTGTAGAAACCATGCAACAACAGACAACTGGAGTCTGGACAGCTCCCTGGTTGACTAACTCCTGTCAAACTGTCCAACCCATGCCAGCATGGAAAATGGACGTTAAATGATGATGATGGATGTAGAGTATTGTTGTCAGTGCCATAGCTAGCATATTTGCTAGTCTATAAGATGCACTCTTGCAAAAGACAGACCCCTACTTTTTTGTGAAAGAGAATGTATTTTGCGCAAAAAAAAAATTAATATGCTTCATCATACATGCAGTATCTCATCCATAATAGGGTCACATTAGACATATGGTACATATGGTACATTTAAGACTAAAAAAAGTGTTTTATACGCTGGAATATACAGTAGTTAGAGTGTGTCAAGCAGAGAAGCCCTTGAGTTTTCCCCAAAGTCCCAGGCCCCCAAGTCTATACAGGCTTGTATAGCAGACCCAAAAGTAATTATCCCCATAAAATTACCTGGGCATATGTCCGGCCTCTTGACCCACCCACTTTCTAGCCACACCTCTGATTATTACTCATCTAAAAACACAACTGTGAATGTCTGTTTCACTTTTACTTTCACTTTCTGCCTTCTGGTGTTTCTATTGCTAAAAGTCAGATAAAGAAGTTCTGAGTGACATTTGTAAGTCAATGAACTGGAGCAAAAATAGAAGTCTATTTTCTATATTTTTTTTAGGTCTCATTTTACTTTTTTTTTTCCCAATATTAATAACAACACATTCTTGAATAATTAATGCATATAATTCTGTTAGTAGAGTTTGCTAATCTGTGTTAATGGAATTATTTTACACACCAACTCATACACATACATGGAATACAGAAAAGCTATTTCTATATATTGATTTCTTGCTTTAGCACTAAAGGGATGGTAGTGAGATGGTATGCTGTTCACACTTTTCTAAAGGACTTTAGTGACTTATGTTGCTGCTGCTGTTTAGCTCTAGGTCAGTCTTGATTGAGTAGAATTATGATCAAAGGTGTTTCAGCAATGACCATTGTACTTTTTATCCAGTACATAGCTAATGTTTCTATCTATTTTTTTTTCATGACTGTAAGGTGTGATTTGAATAAAAGTTACTAGTCTTTCTAGCATGTCAAATAACTACGTAGGGAGTCCCTCCATTTTTAATGCATGGAAACTGAATAAGATGCAAAGACTTTTATGGGAACAATTTTATAAAACTTTTACACACACACACACACACACACTTGGAGAATTGCTTTCAAATTTTGGCACAAGGTTAGCAATTTCAGGGGAGGGAACTAGTCAATTAGAGTGACCCGAGAGTTTAACTGGTCCTTATTTTATTGACCTTGAGAGGATGAAAGCAAAGTTGACCCTGGCAGAATTTGAACTAAGAACGTAAAGGTAGATAAAATGGCCAAGTGGTTAGGGTGCTGCATTTATAATTGCAAGGTTGTAGGCTCAATTCCCACCCTGAGTAGTGTGTTGTGTTCTTGGGCAAGATACTTCATTTTGCATTGCATCAATGCATTCACTTGTAAATGAGTGACCCTACTACAAGCTGACATCCTAATCAGAGAAATTGTTGTGATCTTGGTCACTTATAAAACCCCCTTCGGTCATGAATGACCATGAGATTGCACCTAGAAAGTTACCCTCCGAGGTACATGTCTGTGTAGATTTGTTTTAATGCATTCACCCATGTATACTAGCCTCCTCTCTGCATGCCACCAGTGTTATCCAAGAGAAAGGCAAAGGCCAATACAGTTTGACACCAGTGACGTCTCAACTCATTTCTACAGCTGAGTGAACTGGAGCAACATGAAATAAAATGTCTTGCTCAAGAACACAACACACAGCCTGGTCCAGGAATAGAACTCATTACCTCATGATTGTGAGCCTGATGCTTTAACCACTGAGCCATATTATAAAAACCAGTTATCCAACCCTATGTGTTCTGGGATTTGCAAAGGTTGTGCCCTGGAGACTTATATGTGCCCTGGGCAGTAGCTCTCAATTGGAGTCTGTATGGCCACTGAGGGTCCATATAAGATTGCGAGGGGTGAGGGGAAGCAACAAAATAGTAGATTGGGGGCCCACAATAGTGTTTTAAGGGCCCCTGAAAAATTTTTGCTTTAGATGTATGCATTGGTATGTATTGCAAGAAACAGCTAGGTTTCTTTCTCTAACGTTTTACATAGTTCAACCTACAGAAATTAATGTGTGAAAAACAAAATAGGAATTTTGAAAGAAGTTTCCATAAAACTAGTTTTTAAACATGGAATAGCTATGGGGGTCCACTAGAATAAAATAGTAATCAAGAGGATCCATAGATTAAAAAAATGGTTGAGAACCCCTGGCATATACAAAAGGATTTCAGAGTCCATTACAATTATAAAGTTTACCAAGTGGGTTTACCAAGTTTACCAAGTCTTTAAGGAAAAAAAATAACATTCTATTGAATCATTTAAGAGTTAAGGTGTTAGATGCTATGATTAGGGCTTTATTTGAAGAGTTATCTGCTTCTTCTAGCAGATCAAGTAACCCTGTAGAGGCTTCCTGACATTTAGCAGCATTTACATATCAATGTAATTATAGCTGGAACTTTAAGAAGCTTCAGAATGAAGATCTATTCTGGAAGACAAGGAAGGAAGCAGCCACTTTATGACAGCAAAAAAATTTTAAAAAAATAAAAATTTAAATTAAAAAAAAATTATAACAATAGCTATAATGGAATAGCAATAATACTACTACTAATTATAATAATAACAACTCACGAAAAATAACAATCACAATTTCCATAACTAATAGTTATGGAAGATGTGAGTGTGCATCGAAGATAAATTGTAAAGAACTATTGTCAATGATTAATTATAGCATCAGATGTAATTAAGATTTCTGTTATAATTTAAATAATTTTTTCTTTTAATCCCTCTAATTAATGTTAAATCACAGACACAATTATTGAATAATTTTGCAATTTAAACTTTATATTTTAAATATATTTGTTATATTTTTACATCTCTTTTTGAATAAATATATCAATTTTTAAAATTTGTGACTGGAATATATGTATTTTTATTTTAGTATGTTTATATATGTTTGCATATATTTTTACTTTAAAATTTTAGTATTTTTCCTATAAAATAATATTTGGCTCATAAAAGCTACAATAGATTTATATTCATATGACTGTCTGGTCAAGAAGCTCACTTCCTAAATATATGTTTTGGGGTTCAGTCCCCATGGGTCTTCTAGTATGTGGTTAGCTCTAGAACAATCAAAACCTTGTGAGTGGATTTGGTAGGTAGAAACTGAAATAAACCCCATCATGTATCATCATCATCATCATCATCATTGTTTAACGTCTGCTTTCCATGCTAGCATGGGTTGGACGATTTGACTGAGGTCTGTCGAACCAGATGGCTGCACCTGACTCCAATCTGATCTGGCAGAGTTTCTACAGCTGGATGCCCTTCCTAATGCCAACCACTCCGAGAGTATAGTGGGTGCTTTTATGTGCCACCAGCACGAGGGCCAGTCAGGTGGTACTGGCAGCAGCCACGCTCAAAAGGTGCTTTTTATGTGCCACCTGCACAGGAGCCACTCCAGCAGCACTGGTAACGACCTCGCTCAAATGTTTTTTCACGTACCAACAGCACAAGTGCCAGTAAGGCAACACAGGTAAAGATCACGCTAGAATGGTGCTTTTTATGTGCCACCGGCACAGAGGCCAGTTTGTTGCTCTGGCAACGATCACGCTTGTATGGTACTCTTAGCGCTCCACTAGCACAGATGCCAGTAATTGAATTTGATTTCGATTTCACTACCGCTAGTTCTATGGTACAAAAATGAATTCTTCTACAGTCTTTATATTTAAAATAAAATTTTCTATCATAAATTTATGCAAAGAAAGGTTTGTTGAATTATGTTCCAAACATTAGCTTAATAAAAATAGATATTTTAGTTTCTGGCATACAAGTTGAATTTTCAGATTAACATTTATAACCAAAAACAAAAAAAGAGGTTAAAAAATCTCATGCAGCAGGGTTTGGAAGATAGCAACAATTTTTGAGTGTTCACATTCAAACTATAACATTATCAGTTTGCGATCATGAGAATGCAACTACAATTTAAAGTAACTGATCTAAAAATTGACCAATCAGCATGAAGCTGTAGCATGGATGGCTTCTAAAATATTCTAAAAATTTTACGCCCTTTTACTTTAGTTAAACAGTTTGGTACCTAAAATACAGCAGACTGCAGTTAGCTTTCAAGCAAGACACCACAGCAGACTACAGCTAGCCTTCAAACAAGATATGCTGATGTTCCCTTCTCCAAGCTTCATCAATCTGCAGTGGTTATTATATCTGCATTTTCATCTTCCAGATAGCTAATGTTTAAGCCAATGCAGCAAATATATTCCTACTTATTATTCTGATAACCAGTGAATCTGCTATAATTTGCATGTTTATATGCACAATTTTCTATCAATAGAATATGGTTGTTAAGTTCGTGAGTTTGCTTATTTTATGTTACAAGCAGTCAGACTGATCTTTCATTCAATTTAAAGATACAACATCACTCTTTCTCCTGACTAACCTTGCAATGATGGTCTTCAGCAAACACACAAATATCTATAACCATGACCATGGTGACGACAAACCAACCAGCTTATGACATACTATGTGTTTACACTATATACTATGTTGACTTGCATTACCAGAAAATACAGTATTTTACTCATCATCAATTGTTATTTCATACACTGCTCCAGCAGTGTTTCCTTCATCTATCTCTATTCATTGTCGTTGCCTTGAGTTCTGATCATGATTGACATTGAAACTACAATAATCCCTCAACTATCACAGGTGTATCTACAGATGTGTACCAGGTACCTTTTGATATCACCTTATATGTAGCATCAGTACAAGTGCTATTTGCATGGCACCAGCACAAATGTTTTTTATGCAGCACCAGAACCATCACTATCACCAGCACTAGTGGGTTTGCCACGTAGCTTGTTACTAAATTGATTTTCAGGATGAAAATCAACTGGCTAGAAGTTTTGAATAGCTGTAAAACATTCTAAAGATTCTTCATTTGGGTTTCCTAGAATCAACATACATGCAATCAGATGTGTGTTTAGGGCATCTATACACACACAAAAACATAAAGAGTAATGAAATACACATATACAAAGGGTTGTGTACCCTTTTACCAAAAGTTAGTGAAATATTTAAAATGTTTACAGTTGGATAGATAGACAAATATAACAAAATAATTTGATAAAAATGTGAATTTTTAATTATTTTCTGAGATTTTACAAAAGCAACAAAAATATTTTTTAATTTTCACATGTGACGAGTAATGAGATGCACAAGCACTTGTGTACCATAGAGATTTACACACTGTAAGTGGGAGTACAACTATTTTCACACATACGTAGTCTTCTTAAAAGTGGATAGACATCTACATTATTTTAAGGATTTATTTCTAGAAACCTGTTGAGGTAAGTGAAATCGAAATTGAAATTGAAATCAAATTCGATGACTGGCATCCATGCTAGTGGAGTACTAAGAGTACCATACAAGCATGATCGTTGTCAGAGCAACAAGCTGGCCTCCGTGCCGATGGCATGTAAAAAGCACCATTTGAGCGGGATTGTTACCAGCGTTGCCTTACTGGCACTTGTGCTGGTGGCATGTGAAAAAACATTTGAGCGAGGTCATTGCCAGTGCCGATGGACTGGCTCCTATGCAGGTGGCATTTAAAAGCACCATTTGAGCGTGGCTGCTGCCAGTATTGCCTGACTGGCCCTCGTGCTGGTGGCACATAAAAGCACCCACAACGCTGTAGAAACTCTGCCAGATCAGATTGGAGTCTGGTGCAGCCATCTGGTTTGCCAGGCCTCAGTCAAATTGTCCAACCCATGCCATCATGGAAAGCTGACGTTAAACGATGATGTTGATAATGATGATGATGATGATCATGATGATCATGATGAAAATAAATGTCACTTGATGCATTTAAATGCTTGATCTAGTGTTTAGTAAACATGTCTTGTGAATGAGGCCTTAACAAGTTTAAAGCACCGAAAAGTACCTGCACAGGTAAAATAGCAAAATAAGGAGTTTCTATTTACTTTTGAAATGTCTGTGCATATCTACATATATGCTTACACAAATATAATCATATCTTTAGAACTATCTTGACTGAAACAAAGAAATCACTTCACTTTGTTATTGATTGGTTTCAGTTCTGCAGAGAAGAACTTAAATAGATCATGAAGAAAGACAAGCAAACATACAAATACATATACATATATATCATCATCATCATGGTCATTTGATGTCTGCTTTCCATGCTGGCATGTGTTGGATGGTTTGACTGAGGGCTGGCGAGTCACAAGGCTGCACCAGGCTCCATTCCGATCTGGTAATGTTTCTACACTTTGATGCCCTTCCTAATGCCAACCACTCTGAGAGTGTAGTGGGTACTTTTTATGTGCTACTGGCATGAGGGCCAGTCAGGCAGTACTGGCATTGGCCATACTTGAATGGTGCTTTTTACGTGCCACCAGCATGGGAGTCAGTCAGTCAGGTGGTACTGGCAATGACCACACTTGAATGGTGCTTTTTACATGCCACCAGCATGGTACCAGTCAGCCAGCACTGGCACCGACCATGCTTGAATGGTGCTTTTTGCATGCTACCAACACAGGACTAGTAGGGTGGCACTGTCACCAGCCACATTCAAATGGTGCTTTTTACGTACCATCAGCACAGGTGCCAATCAGGCGGAACTGTCATCAGCCATGACAATGACTTCACACACAAACACACGCACACACACACACACAAACACACACACAAACACACACACACACACAAACACATACATTTACTCACATGCATACATATATTCATCACACACATATATACATGAATACATAAATACATTCATTAATATACACATACACACACATACATACAAATGTACATTCGTCCATCCAAACATATATAAATACAAGCACACATACAAACATATATGCATGCATACATATACGCATGCATACATACATATATATTTTTTTCCTTAATAAATCATAATTCTTATAAGTATTTGCCTTCTGTCCATGTCTCGTGCCATCAGTATATCACATCAATAAAACTAACAGACATTAATAGAATAAAAAAAAATAGCTTGCAGATAGATCAAAGAATTGAAACATTGTTATAGTATTTGCTTTCTTTCAAAATTCCTGCTTTGTGTTTTACACATTAACCTAGTGTAGGTTGACATATGTAAAACGTGGTTCTCAACCATATTTTTTTTTTGTATCTTTGGACCCCTCTGAAATACTATTTTATTCTGGTAGACCCACATAGTCATTCAATGTTTAAAAACTATGTTTATATATTTGTTTTGTATTATAGAAACTTCTTTCAAAATACCCATTTTGTTTTTCACACATTAACTTGTGTAGGTTGAACAATGTAAAATGTGATTCCCAACCTGTTTTTCTTTTTTCTGAACCCCTTTGAAATACTATTTTATTTTGGTGGACCCCCATAGTCAATCAATGTTTAAAAACTAGTTTGGTAGAAACTTCTTTCAAAATTCAATATACTGTATACAATAATTTCATTATTATTTTTAATTCCCATTTTGTTTTTCACACATTAACTTGTGTAGGTTGAACTATGTAAAAAATGATTCCCAACCATTTAAAAAAAAATATCTGGAGCCCTTTGAAATACTTATTTTATTCTGATGGACCCCCATAGCCATTTGATGTTTAAAAACTAATTTCATAGTTACTTCTTTCAAAAATTCTTATTTTGTTTTTCACACACTAACGTGTGTAGGTTGAACTATGTAAAATTTTAGAGAAAGAGATCTAGTTGTTTCTTGCAATACATATCAATATATAAACATGAAGCAAAATTTTTTCAGGAGCCCTTAAAATACTATTGTGGGTCCCTAATTTACTATTTTGCAGTGTGCCATCCCCAAGGCAATCAGATATGGACCCTGTTTGAGAACCACTGCCTTATACTATACTATTCAATGTGTCTTGTTTGAAGATTTGGCTGATATTTCTAGCAATTCAATAGACCATGTAGAAGCTCCTATAAAGAATTGTGGAATTGTGTTTTGTATAAGGTCAATGTGACACTGAAGACAACTAAAAGTGTATTATTGCTGCAGTCTCTTTAAAATCTAAATGTCATTTGCTAATTTATGAATGGATAGTACAACCGAATAATGGTAAGCTTCTAAATACACAATCCAGTGTTTGAATTGTCATTTAGAACAGCTACAGCCTTAATACATTAACATCTAAAAGTTAATGAATGGAATTACACCCGTGTTTGATATGTCAGATCTAACAACAACCTTATTGTAACCGATATAATAAAAGTTCCATAAAAGTGGCAAATTATCAAAGCCATTAAGGTAGTGCATAGAAATCCTTGTGGTATTTTTCTAGCTCTCTGCACTTTAGGTTCAAATCCTGCCAAGGTCAACATAGCTTTTCCTCTATTGGAGGGGTCAATAAATAAATTCCCAGTCTACAACAATGGACTGATGAAATTGTTTGAGAATCAGGCGAACTACCTTGCAGTATCTATTCTTGTTCATTGTGAAGGTGTATGTATTTGGCTCATGATCATAAGGTTGTAAGTTCAATTTCTAGTAGCACATTGTGTTATTGAGCAAGATCCCTCTTTATTTCATGTTGCTCCAGTCCATTCAGCTGTCAAAAAGGAGTTGATCCTATGATTCATAGGGGCCAGCCTTGTCACATTCTGTATCATGCTGAATCTACTCAAGAACTTTGTTAAGGGTACCTGTCTCTATGGATTGCTCAACGACTTGCCCGGTCGTTTCACATGCAGGCCCTTCTGGCAGTGTATTGTGTCCTTCAGCAAGATCCTATAATTCATAGGGGCCAGCCTTGTCACATTCTGCATCACAATAAATCTCCCTGAGAACTACATTAAGGGTGTGTGTGTTTGTGGAGTGCTCAACCACTTGCACTTTCACAAGCAGGCTGTTCCATTGATCAGATCAACTGGTACACTCATCATCATAACCAACGGAGCACCAGTTAATTCTTGTTAATTCCGAATTAACATTTCACTTCCTATCACTAGTCGGTCTGTAATGAGAAGCATGTCATATTTGACCCCTAAGTTATGGGGGTGGGTGCTGATCTCCGAAGTAGATTTAATGCATTGACTGAACAGCTTCTCAACTGCATCAAATAGAAACAAAAGCAGAGTACATGTTAAATAATGGTTTCAAATTTTGGGACAAGGGCAGCAATTTTAGGGGAAGTGTGCTAGTCATTTCCATCAACCCTAGTGCTTGACTGATACTTATTTTGTTGATCTCAAAAAGATGGAAAGCACAATCAACCTCAGCAGAATTTGAATGTAGATTATGAAGACAGATGAAATGCCACCAGGCATTTTCTCCATCATGCTAATGATTTTTCTAGCACACTGCCTTAATAATAATAAGAATAACAATCATCATCATTTAACATCCGTTGTCTATGCTGGCATGCATGGTTTGGAGAGTTTGACCAGGGCTGGTAAACTGGAAGGTTGCACAGACTCCAGTCTGACTTGGCATGGTTTTCTATGGCTGGATGCCCTTCCTAATGCCAATGACTTCGAGAGTGTAATGGGTGCTTTTACCCTCCACTGACACAGGTGCCATTTGTGTGACATCAGTATCTGTGATGACATAATGCCAAAGGTCTTGGTCATTGCCTCTATGAGGTCCAACACTCGAAAGGAACCCAGCCACTTTGATAATAACAATAATGATAATTCTGCCCTAGGTGTCAGGAAGACATTTGACAAGAAATGGAACCAAAATTGAAAAAAAATAATAATGATAATAATAATAATCCTTTCTATTACAGACACAAAGCCTAAAATTTTGGGGAAGAAGATAGCCGATTACATCGACCCTTGTACTCAACTGGTACTTGGTTTATCGACCCTGAAAGGACGAAGGCAGAGTTGCTCTTGGCAGAATTTCAACTCAGAATGTAAAAACAGATGAAATGCCACTAAGCAGTTTGATAATGATAATAATAATCCTTTCCACTATAAGAACAAGGGTTGAAATTTGGTGGGAGGAGGCAGTCAATTAGATCGACCCCAGTACACAACTGGAACTAAATTTATTGACCCCGAAAGGATGAAAGGCAAAGTCAATTCCAGCAGCATTTGAACTCAGGACGTAAAGACAGACGAAATACCTATTTCTTTACTACCCACAAGGGGCTAAACATAGAGAGGACAAACAATGGCAGACAAATGTATCAAGTCGATTACATCACCCCCAGTGCGTAACTGGTACTTATTTAATTGACCCCGAAAGGATGAAAGGCAAAGTCAACCTTGGCGGAATTTGAACTCAGAACGTAATGGCAGACGAAATACCGCTAAGCATTTTGCCCAGCATGCTAACAATTCTGCCAGCTCGCTGCCTTGATAATGATAATAGTGATAATAATAATCTTTTCTACTACAGACATAAAACCTGAAGTTTAAGGGAAGAAGTAGTTGATTACATCGACCCCCAGTGCTCAACAGGTAGTTAATTTATTCACTTTGAAAGGAGGAAAGGCAAAGTTGCCCTCGGCAGAATTTGAACTCAGAATGTAAAAATGAATGAAAGGCTGCTAAGCATTTTCCCCGGCGCAGTAACATTTCCTCCAGTTCACCACCTTAAATAATAACAGTAAAAATAATAATGATGATGATGATGAATATGAATGAATTTCTATGGTAGAATCATGTTAAAGCTATTTGAAATCTATCATATAAAAATGAAAGTAATACCAAAATTATATATGTATTTCGATTGTAATTTGATTTTTTTTCAATGGAATAGCAAGTTCAAGATTATTTATGAACAGCAGACATCAGAATGTTTTCTCCTTTTTTTTAAAAAATTTTAGCTAATTTTTTTGTTTTGTGAGACAAGGCAGAAATATAGAGAGATACAAGCACAGGTGTAGCTGTGTGATAAGAAGCTTGATTTTTTTCAACCATGTGGGCTTGGGTTCAGTTCCACTGCACAGCACCTTGGACAAGTATCTTCATCTTTTACTATATAGCCTTGGGATGACAAAAGTCTTGTGAATCGATTTGGTAGGCAGAAACTAAAAGCAGCAGCCTGTCATGTGCGTGGCTTTATGTTTGACCCCCATCCTACCGATTGACAACAGGTGCTGGTTTGCATCAGTCCAGTAACTTAGCAGTTTGGCAAAAGACACCAATAGAATATTTACCACATACAAAAAAAAAAAGGTAACAAGTGCAGGCATGGCTGTGTGGTAACAAGCTTGCTTCCCAAGCATATGTTTCCAGGTTCAGTCCCATTGCATGGCACTTTGGACAAATGTCTTCTACTACAGTCTCAGGCTGACCAATGCTTTGTGAATGGATTTGGTCGACAGAAACTGAAAGAAGCCTGTTGCATATGTGTGTGTGTGTGTGTGTTTCTTTGTGTCTGTGTTTGTTCCCCACTACTGTTTGGCAACCAGTGTTGGTGTGTTTATGTCCCTGTAATGTAGTGGTTCAGCAAAAGAGACCAGCAGAATAAGCACCAGGTTTAACAGGACAGAATTACCAAGGTTGATTCATTTGACAAAGATTCTTCAAGGTGGTGCTCCAGCATGGCCACAGTCTAATAACTTAAACAAGAAAAAAGCGAGAGGATAAAAAGAATAGGGCTCAATATGTTCAACAAAACTCTTGTAGTTGGTACCCCTGCATGGCCGGTGTCTGATGAGTGAAACAAGTAAAAGATAAAAGATGACACAAGATACAGAAAGAGAGTGAGAGGGAGGAAAAGATTTTCCTCTTCCTCACTCTTTCTTTCTCAGATCAGAAAGTAAACAAGGGAAACATTACAACTAAGAGTCTCGAGCTGGTTGATTTTATCTGCTAGAAAAGGCAGCCAAATCTTCCTCAAATTACACTCTATAATTTTAGAAATGAACACATTGGAGAATACGACCTTGGTCTCCATGCACATAGGCAAAAGAACAGGATTATGATGATGATGATGATGATGATGATGATGATCATCATCATCATCATCATCATCATCATCATCATCATCACCATCCTCCTCCTCCAACTCTTCATCAGCCGTGTGCTCTTCCTCCTCCTTCTCCTCCTCATCCTCCTCTTTATTTCCATCGTGCTCTTTATCCTGTTCTTCTTCATTATCCTCACTCTCCCCATCATCCTCCTTCTCGTCTTCCCCCTTTCTTATCCTCTCCATCATCATCATTAGCAACAGCAGCAGTAGCACCACCACCACCACCACCACCACCATCATCATCATCATCATCATTGCTTAACGCCCATGTTTCACACTTGCATAGGGTTAGATAGTACAAAAATACTTAGGGCTGCTTATGGGTATTGAACCCATACCGTCTGTTTAAAAAACAGCTGTACTACCATTGCACCTGGAGCTAAACAACAAAACGCAGGGCACCAATTTCAATTGGTTACAAGTTCAATTCCTCACTAATCTCAACACCGACTTTGACTCTGAATGAGTCAAGAACATGAAATGGCTGTGATTGAAGTCAATTATCAGGAACATTCTAACATTTATTGTCAGTTGTTCAGCCATAAAAATAACTTTTGTCAAACAACTTAGATTATAACTAATAAATGTTTAGATTTTGTGCTGTGATAAATGATTATCAAGGGGATACATTATCATTACCATTGTTATTATCATTATCATTATTATTATCATTATTATTATTATTATTATTATTATCATCATTTTTGAAACAGAATTTTCCTTTTAGCTGTCATTAGTAACTTATCTCTGTTCCCTGCTTTGACTTCGGAATAAGTTTAACAACCAGCCAATCGTTACTAGTCACTGTTGTACTACTACTACTACTACTACTACTACTACTACTACTAAAACAGTTGTGTCTGCACTTACACCACCATCACCAACCTCACTACCACTGCTATTCCTACCTCTGTCTCTGTAGTTACAACACTTGTGCACCCGACACTTCTAATAGCCTGTTAAATATGTATGTCATGCACTCAGACACACACACACATTCTCTCACACATACACACTCACTCACACACACACACACATACACACACACACACACACATGTTCTGTGTTGCTGTTGGAATAATACAGACGAGATTGAAAACATCTTTAAAAGTATGCTGCTTTACAACTGAAATAAGAAATGTTAAAAATATCAAATAAATCTCCCTCACATCTAACACCTGCACAACACACACAGATAGTGCAATTTATCATTATCATTGTTGCCATCACCATCATCATCATCACCATTATCAGTTTAATATTCCCTTATCTATGCTCGCATGGGTCAGGTGGTATTTTGCTGAGGCAGAAGAATTTTCATGAATTGGATGCCCTTCCTATCGGCAACCCTCATCTGTTTCCAGGCAAGGTATTATATCTATCCATCATATGTCACCATCCTCTCTCACATATCTGGGTAACAACTTACTACATCCTCCTTTTTCCATGTGGCCTGAGAAAGTGGTCATAGCCCGAAAATATTGACAGCTAGTAAAACCTTGCAGTACGAGTGCCCCATTGTACAAGCAATTTGCTGTACAAGCTGAGACTCATGCAAAATTTTGTCTTGAAATACGAGTGGAAATCCACAGTATGAGCACACAAATCATCCAATCTTTAAGGTAATTCAGTTAATAAAACCAGTTTACATATTTCTTTTGCATTCTCTCTTTATAATTGTCATTTTACTTGTAACAACACCTTTTCTGCTTTAAAACCCATAAAAAATTATTTTTAAGGGGATTTTGAGGGATGGAATGGATTAATTATATTTTAGTTAATTTTAATGGAGAAAATTGATTTGTAAAATGAGTAAATCATAAAATGAGCTCAGCCATGGAATGATTTGAACTCATACTGTGAGGTATCACTGTATAAGGTAAAACTCCAGCTGTTGTTCTGTTTACACTTTTGTATAAACAGGTGAAGTGCAACCTTGGTGGTGATGAAGTCAACAACATATTTGAATGAATGGTATTTTAAAAAACAGCTTTCAAGATTTATAGAGAAATTAAAAATATAATGGACATGAGAGAAGAAAAGAGATCAAATGACTCTTTTATTTTATATAATTATTTTAATTAGTTTACAACAATATCTTTCTATGAGGAGGTGCAAGAAACATAGACTAACTGTAGCAAAGATATATCTTTGTGACAAGATATGTCATACACACACACATACAGACACACAAACACTCATACAAATAAATGTATATATATATATATGATTTAGACCTTTGGTGATGTGCTATGCTTGAGAGGACCTATCAAGTCAAGTGCATCCATGCTGGTGGCATGTAAAGAACATCTTTTGAATGCTGGGCCTCACAGGGGCAATGACCAAGACCTTTGGCATTATGTTGTGCTTGAGAAGAAGACCCATCAAGCAAAGCAAAATCACAGTCATGGCAGATAATAGTGTCATGCAAATTTGCACCTGTATAAGTGGCACGTAAATACACACTGGTGTCACGCACATAGACCCCATGCTGGTGGCACATAAATGCACCCATTACACTCTCAGAGTGGCTGGCATTAGGAAGGGCATCAAAGCAGTAGAAAACCATGCCAAATCAGATTGGAGTCTGATGCAGCCCCTCAGCTTGTCAGCCCTGGTCAAACCATCCAACCCATGCCAGCACATAGATAATAGACGTTAAATGATGATAATGATGATGATATATATATATATATATATACATATAGATAGATAGATAGATAGATAGATAGATAGATAGATAGATAGATAGATAGATAGATAGATAGATAGATAGATAGATAAATAGAGTTAAACGCAAGTATTATTCAAATGTTTGAATAACGAAAAAGATTTGAATAACACCTGCATTTAACTCCATTTATTTATTTATCTATATTATATAAAAACATTTCACCTAAACCTGGAGTTTCTACCTCTATAAGTAGGCTGCTACATCCTTGGTATTCGTTTGAATTTTTGTTACCCTGGTAACTATTTATCTATTTTTTCTGTGTTATTTGTAAACATTGAAAAAACACACATTCACTTATACATAAATACATATATACATACACATATACATAAATATGTATATATACACACATATACACATACATATGCACACACATATATATGCATGCATACATATATATATACTTATATACATACATATACCAGCAAACACACACACTGGCACTACACTGATTACAACAATGAGTAAGAACAACCTGCTCTTGAAATTAACATCTAAGAAGCTGACAAGCCACAAATAAAGCGTCTTACTCAAGGACAAAAGGCGCTGCCAGATATTGAAATCACAATCATACGATTGTGATTTGAATCTCTTAACCACTAAACCACTTGCCTTTACATACATACATACATACGTACGTACGTACATACATAATACATACATACATACATACATAACATATAACTATGCATACATCAACAGTCTCTAAAGTAATTTATGGATGTTTATTGAATTACGTTTTTCCTTTAATCTTCATCTATAACTAACAGGCGTCTAAAGAAAGTTCTCTCTCTCTTTAATATGTAATAATGTACATTTAAAGACTCCATAAAGTAAATTATCCATAACACTCTTGTAATTAACAGTTATTGATCTGAGGTTCCAAAGCAATCTGTGCTGTTCCTTCGAGCATATATCTCCATATTTTCAGAGAAAAAAATATCACGTTTGGAAATATCACTTTCAAACCAGTGTTACATCAATGTACTACATGCTTATGTATTAGGTCATTCCATAGATAATGCGGTATATTTTGCAATTGTGTGAACTAAAAGTTGGAGGGGGATGGGATAAACTGCCTGCATCAACTCGCTATAAAAGCAGGAAGTAATTTTACCTTATACTTATTCTTAGTGCAAGTTTTGAAGAGTGCAGTTCGATTTTAACAGTTATTTTTTCAAAGCTATAATGGAAGTGACAAAGGAGCATATTTGACATATTTTGCTTTATGAGCTCAATAAAGGCTACAATGCAATGGAAATTGTGAGGAATATTAATGTAGTATATGGGGGTAGGACAATAAGTGTAAGCCAGTGATAACAGTGGTTCTAGGAATTCCAGACCGGAAACTACAGCCCAGAAGATGAGCTTTGTCCTGAAGATCTGTAGAGCTTGACAAGGACATCTTGCAAACCCTGGTGGAACAAAATCCCATCATAACTGTTGAAGAAATAACAGAGAAGCTTGGATTTGGTAAGTCAACCAGTCATTCAAGTTAGCACTACAAGAAAAATGACCATCTCTGGCTTCAAGACAAAAGCTGTTCTTCAATCAGGATAATGCTTGGCCACATACAGCGAGGATGACATTCCAAAGGCTGGAGCAGTTTGAATGGGAAATGATTTCCCACCCACCATATTTGTCAGACATTGCCCCATCTGATTATTATTTATTCTGCAGTTTTCAAATTCATTTGGATGGAAAAATTATGAATTTAGCAGGCAAGGTCAGACGAGTACTGGAGGAATATTTTTCATCATGGAAAGTGAATTTTGGAAGAGAGGCCTTGCAAGTCAATCAGATAGATGGAAGAGCATTACAGAAAATGAAGGGGAGTATATTTTAGATTGAAAAAGAACTTGGTTTATCTTAATTTTGAAAAATAAAAGAAGTATAAAAAAAGACACAATATATATATATATATATATATATATTATATATATATATATATATATATATTATATATATATATATATATATTACATTTTTTTTTCAAAAATAAAAATAAACTTTAGCAGATGTGTAAATTACATGTGTAGATCATTTCCAGAATTAAAAAATTTTTTTTTTTTTTGAAAAAAGACACACAAAACATAAACATTCGAACTGGAAGTTGACTCATTTAATGTCAGAATAGGTTTTTACAGAAAAAATAATGGCTTAAATATGGATAAAGAAGTTGAATTTTATTTATGCTGAATGGTATAATGCTTACTTTTTCTGTATAAATTTACTAAAACCATTTAATGGTTAACTACTTTTTGAAGTTTGATGTTCATGCTGGTAAACATGGTCCGGCCTATATTTCATATTGCTTGGAGTTTTCTACCAATTGCAATGGAGTACCATTGACATACATAGTGATATGCATATTCTTGGCTGAAAAAATGTAATGATGTGGATAATCTATGTTTTTATTTTTGTCTGTTTATTACTTGGCACAGTTGCAAGTTTGTTGTACTGTTTACACCAATTTCGAACATTGGCTTCATTAACATTAGGATGCCTTCCGGCAGTTCTTTTGCCACATTCAAATTCACAGTAAACGATTCATAATTTCTGCCCATACTGACAATAATGGTAATGACAAATTTTAAAGTTTGCTTCATACTTTATAAGTATGATAAGGATAAAACTTTTGATACTCCAAATCAAAGGTTCAGACAAAAATTGGCAGAAAAGAATTCTGTTTACATAATCGGTTTGATCGGTCACATTTCTCTGTCGATTGAGTAAAGCGTCATCCAAGCTGATGTTTATCGGTGATTAAACTTAATTTGTAACACCTGTGTGTATTTATCGGCTTTGTTTTTGTTGATAATTCTTAACAACTTTTCCTGTGATCGATCGTGATTTGAGAAGACATACAGCAGTATGCTAAAGATCGGACGTAATCTTTTATGGGTAAGAAATGTAAAATAAAGTTTATTATAAACAACACAAACACTTTGCAATTTAATAGTTTTCAATGTGATACCTGTTAAACAGAAATTATTTATATTTAACGAAAATTTAATAAGATCTAATCATAAGTGAAATTACGCTAATTACAACTAAATTGAAAGCCATTTTCCCCTGGATATATTGGCAATTCTGAAAACTTTGGGGTACGAATTTTACATAAGTAGAAGCATTTTTTAACAAATTTTATCCTGAAAATTATCTATGTAAATTATACAGATGTGCAAATTAGATGGGTTTTTACAGTGTGTGTGTGTGTATATATATATGTATATATATATATATATATACACACACATATACATATATATATATATATATATATATACACACACACACATATATATATACATATGTATGTATGTATACAGGGGCAGGAGTGACTGTGCGGTGAGAAGTTTCCATCTGAACAACATAAACCTGGGTTTAGTACCACAGTGTGACACCTTGGACAAGTGTCTACTATTATAGCTTCAGATTAACCAATGCTTTGCCCAAAGTGTCAATTCAGTGGGACTGAACCTGGAACCATGTGGTTGGTAAGCAAGCTACTTACCACACAGTCACTCCTGCACCTAGTTTTGTTTCATTTTGAAAAATGAGATTTCATTTTATAGTTTATTATTGTTTATATTTTGAATTACATATACAGATGGGGGCACCAAAGTCTTTTAAATGCATAGGGTCTTTATGAGTCTTAATCTGGCCCTGGCCACATGAGACATAGAGCAATTATTTGATACATTTAAAACTAAAAAATGCATGTCTTATGCACCAGCAAATATGGTATTTAGTTGCAAAAAGGAATTTCTCAGCTATACAGCCATGCCTGACAATATTATCTGGAATTGGTTATCTATGAATTAATACCGTGGTTGCATCACTACTACTGTCAGCTGATTGAGAACCATGCTTGGGGCACGGATTTATCGATTTGCACTTGAAATCATTCATATCTTCAACTGATTCTATGCCATCTTCTGGATACATTTGATTGAATTCCTATCGATCTTCATGAGAAACTTGCAAACTTTGTTGTATCTCATCTGTTGTAAACAGGCAGTGTTTGCCTGCAGTGAGCTCCATGGTTGAAAATTTGGTGAAAAAAAAAAGAAATATCCAGAACACTACTAAAATAGCACTAGCTGTTGAGAACCATTAGTAAATTGTCTAATTCTACACTGGCAGCTTATTTTTATTCAGATTGTCTGACATATTTTTAGTTTGACTGAATTTTAACATCATGACTGTGTGGTAAGAAGCTTGCTTCCCAACCTCATGGCTCTGGGTTCAGTCCCACTACATGGTACCATGGGCAAGTGTCTTCTGCTATAGCCTCAGACTGATCAAAGCCTTGTAAGTGGATTTGGAAGATGGAAACTGAAAGAAGCCTGCAGTAGCTCAGCAACAAAATTTGCTAAGGGGGTGCAAACCCAGCTCCTAATTTTTATGAAAAATGTGGATTTTTCCAATGTTAACATTAAAACAAATGCAGATATAATAATAATTTTTATCATTATGAGTGTCGGGTGAAATGTTCATAATCTGAGCAAGACACTCTCAATGGAATGTGACCAAATGCATCACATATGGTAGAGCTAGAGACATCTTAGAGAAGACATGCAAACAGGATTCTTCTTTGACTACTTGATCTTGAATGGAGGTGCATGGCTTAGTGGCTAGAGTGCTGAACTAATGATCGTAAGATTGTGATTTCAGTTCCTGGACCAGGCGACACACGTTCTTGAGCAAAACACTTCATTTCACATTGCTCCAATCTATTCAGCTGGCAAAAGTGAGTAATCCTGCAATGGATCAGTATCCCATCCAGGTGAGGAATATTTATGCCATGAGGTGATATTTATGCCATGGAAGCAAAGTGGTTGAGTTCCTTTCCAGTGTTGGGCCTTACAGAGGCAATAACCAAGACTTTGGCATTAAGTCATGCTTAAGAGAAGACCCATCAAGCCAAGCAAAATTGCAGTTGTAGCAGATACTGGTGTCATGCAAATGTCATGTAAAAGCACCCATTACACTCTTGGAGTGGTTGGCATTAGGAAGGGCATCCAGCCATAGAAAACCATGTCAAATCAGGCTGGAGTTTGGTGCAGCCTGGTCAAACCGTCCAACCCATGCCAGCATGGACAACGGACGTTAAATGAGGATAATGATGATGAAACCAGAAAACCCTACATCAAAGCAATATTGTCTGCTCAGGTGCATGGCGTGCCACATGTCAGATGTCAAAGTGATGGCAGAGAAATGTGAAATGAAGTGTTTTGCTAAAGAGCACAGATCATCATCCTGTCTGGAAATCAAACCCACAATCTCACAATCTTGAGTACAGCACCATAACTACTAGGCCATGCAAGCTCACAAAAGATAAAAAGATATGCAATGATTAGCCATCATGTTATTACATTTCACCAGTCACATGTCTTCATAATGATAGCAATAATGATTTCTTTCATTTACCACAGAATCATAGATGAGGTGAACATCACAAGGATAGCCATTCTACGAAGCTGTCACATTACAGTTATGTATGATGATGATGATGATGATGATGATGATGATGATAATAATAATAATAATAATAATAATAATCCTTTCTACTAAAGGCACAAGGCCTGAAATTTTGAGGGAGGAGAGTAGTTGATTACATTGACCCTAGTGTTTCACTGGTACTTAATTTATCGACCCCGGAAGGATGAAAGGCAAAGTTGACCTTGGCGGAATTTGAACTCAGAATGTAGCAGCAGAAGAAATACTGCTAAGCGTTTTGCATGGTGTATTAATGATTCTGCCAGTTCATCACCTTAATAATAATAGTAATAATAATAATAATAATAATAATAATAATAAGAAGAAGAAGAAGAAGAAGAAGAAGAAGAAGAAGAAGGAGAAGAATCCTTTCTATTATAGGCACAAGGCCTGAAATTAGATTGACTCCAGTATGCAACAGGTACTTCATTTATCAATCCCGAAAGGATGAAAAGCGAAGTCGACCTCAGTGGAATTTGAACTCAGAACATGGCGGCAGACAAAATACAGCTAAGCATTTAGCCCAGCATGCTAACGATTCTGCCAGCTCACCATCTTAATAATAATGATAACATGATGATGATGATGACAGACTCTCCTGTCGAAGATGACATGTGAGCATTCAGCTTTTTGCTGAACGACCTGCAAAAATGATTTGTTTATGGTGATCAAATGTACATGCTGTACATTACCTCACTCTCTTCATCAAATCGGTGTTGCCCAAATAAGTACATGGTGTACCAAATGTCAGATGTCAAAATGATTAGAGAGAAATATGAACAAAGTGTTTTGCTCAAGAACAGAAACCACCACTCTGTCTGGGTATCAAACCTGCGATCTCAGAATCCTGAGTGAAACACCATAACCACTAGGCCATGCAAGCTCTCAAAAGATAAAAAGATATACAATAATTAGCCATCATATTATTACATTTCGCCAGTCACATGTCTGGCTGTTTGCAGAGCTGTCACTTCTCAAATATATTTCACAGCCAAATATTCTAGCAAATTGATTGGATTACATTTCATGAAACACCTGAGAATTACCAGAGACACATTTAAAGTGTTATAACCCACAACTTCTAATATGATGTGTGTTCTTTTCATTATGAAGACAATAAGGTGTGATGCGAAGGAAGGTTTGGTTGCTGTCCAACTGACTGACCAACAAAGTAGCAGCCAACTCCCTTGCTGGTTTGTTGTTGCAATATTGTATATAATAAATGTGAAATAGCAATAAATTATCATCATCATCATCATCATCATCATCATCCTTATTATCATTATTATTATTATTATTATTATATTATTATTATTATTATTAGAGAAGGTGGCTAGCTGGCAGAATCGTAAGCATTCCCAGGCGAAATGCTTAGCGGTATTTCGTCTGTCATTATGTTCCGAGTTCAAATCCTGCTGAGGTTGGCTTTGCCTTTCATTCTTTCGGGGTCGATAAATTAAGTACCAGTGATGCACTGGGGTCGATGTAAGCGACTTACACCTTCTCCACAAATTTCAGGCCTTGTGCCTATAGTAGAAATTATTATTATTATCATTATTATTATTATTATTAGTAGTAGTAGTAGTAGTAGTGTAGTAGTAGTAGTAGTAGCAAAAGCAGTAGTAGTAGTAAACCCCAGATTAATCAAGATCAAGCAAACAGACCTGAGATGGGAGGTGGTACAACCATGACCATCAAATCTAAATTTTGGTGGTGGTGGTGGTGGTGGTGGTGGTGGAGGGGAAAGCAAGCAGTGCCCTGCATTTCCAAATCTTTTCGATCTGGTTAACGGGGAAATATTACCTTATTTGGAAACAGGTGAAGGGTGGTGACAAGAAGGGCATCTGGCCATAGAAAATCAGCCTCGTTTCCATCCTATCCATATGAGCATGGGAAAGTGGATGCTAAAATGATGATGGTGATGATGAGAAAATGCGTAGCATAGTGGTTAAGGTATACAGCTCATTATCATAAGGTCATGAGTTTGATTTCCCAGTGGTTTGCTGTATCCTTGAGCAAGACACTTTATTTCACATTGCTCCAGTCCCTTCAGCTGGCAAAAAATGAGTTGTGCCTGTATTTCAAAGGGCCAGCTTTGTTGCATTCTGTGCCACATCTCCCCAAGAGTTACGTTAAGGGCACACGTGTCTGTGGAGCGCTCAGCCACTTGCATGTTAATTTGACGAGCAGGCTGTTCTGTTGATTTGATCAACTGGAACTCACATCTTTGTAACTGACGGAGTGTCAGTTAGTGATGATGATAATGATGATGATGACCTTTCATTTAGTCAAGAGAGACGGTTACTGCTCATGGAAT
This sequence comes from Octopus sinensis, assembly GCF_006345805.1. Taxonomy (NCBI): domain Eukaryota; kingdom Metazoa; phylum Mollusca; class Cephalopoda; order Octopoda; family Octopodidae; genus Octopus; species Octopus sinensis. Next base: position 31,457,681 of record NC_043019.1, on the reverse strand, counting down.
GAAGTAAGGAATTCAGAAACTGGGAACCTTGCCTCAACATTCCCAGCAGAGTAGACTCTTTTAAAGACACCCAATAAATAGAATTAAATATATAATCCAGAAATTCATTGTTGAATGGATTTTATTAAGTTAAAGATGATCCGATGAGAAATGTGGAAGAATTAACTGCTAGTTTCAGCATTTCTCATTACTTCAATTGTAATGGAAAATACTTTTAATTAAGATATTTTCATCTGATTTATATTCTGACTACAGCACTGTGTGTATGTGTGCATGTGCGTGATGGTCATATTTAGAAGTGTCAGTTATACATGGTGTAGGAACTATAGTAGTAGTAGTGGTGGTGGTGGTGGTGGTGGTGGTGATGGTAGTAGTAGTAGTAGTAGTAGTAGTAGTAGTAGTAGTAGTAATTGTTGTAGTAGTAGTAGTAGTAGCAGTAGCAATAGTAGTGTTTGTAATGGTGATTGTGGTTGTAGTGCTGGTGGAAGAAGAGAAGAAACAAAAGACCAACAACAACAACAATAAAGACAAGGGAATATTGCTTGTGGTGGTGGTGATGGTGGTGGTGATTATGGTGGTGATTGTGGTGATTATGGTGGTGATAGCAGCATCATCAGTAGTTGTGGTAGTAGTAGTAGTAGTAGTATTAGTAGTAGTGGGTGGCTGGTATGTGGCTGTGAATATATTTAACAAGGTTGACTAGTCTTCATTAAAACTGATATTACAAAGTTAAAGCGAAGAAAAGAAAAGAGAGAGAACTTTAATAATGACAGCTAAAAGGAAAATTCTGTTTCCAAAATAATAAATAAATAAACAAATAAATAAATGATGATGATGATCATGATAGTATGTATTTCATTGAGAAACATTTATCACAGTACAAAATCTAAACATTTATTAGTTATAATCTAAGTTGTTTGACAAGAGTTATTTTTATGGCTGAACAACTGACAATAAATGTTAGAATGTTCCAGATAATTGACTTCAATCACAGCCATTTCATGTTCTTGACTCATTCAGAGTCAATGCTGGTGCCATAAATGGATTTTTTTTTGTTTTGACTAATGGAGGCATTATTTCATGCTCAGTACATATTTATTTTTTTTAGTTAAGGTCAGGTGTAGCTGTATGGTTTCAGAAACTTGGTTCTCAATGCTAGATTAACCATTAAATAAAATACCTAAGAAACCCATGTAATTTTCACACCTGTGTAATTTATGCAGGTGATTTTTTTGATAAAATTTGTTTAAAAACACTTCTACCTATGTAAAATTTGCACCCAAAAGTTTTCAGAATTGCCAATATGGCCAGGGGAAAAAGTTTCCAATTTAGTTGCATTTAGCATAATGTCACATACTTATGGTTAGATTTTATTAGATTTTCATAAAATAAAAATAATTTCTGTTTAACAGGTATCACATTGACAGCTATTAAATTACAAAGTGTTTGTGTTGTTTATAATAAACTTTATTTTACATTTCTTGCCCACAAAAGATTATTCTGATCTTTAGCATACTTCTGTATGTCTTCTCAAATCACAATCACAGGAAAAGTTACTGATAAGAATTATCAACAAAAACAAAGCTGATAAATATGCACAGGTGCTGCAAATTAAAATTAACTACCAATAAACATCAGCTTGGATGACACTTTACTCAACCAAATAAAAATATGTAAAATATAGCCTGGACCATGATTACCAGCATGAATGTCAGACTTCAAAAAGTAGTTAACCATTTAATGGTTTTAATAAATTTATACAGAAAAGGTAAGCATTATACCGTCCAGCATAAATAAAAGCCAACGTCATTATGCGTATTTAAGCCATTATTTTTTCTGTAAAAACCTATTCTGACATTAAATGAGCCAACTTCTGATATGAATGTTTATGCTTTGTATGTATTTTTTCAACAGAAAAATTTTGTTTTAAATTCTGGAAAAAATCTACACACGTAATTTACACACCCACTAAAGTTAATTTTTATTTTTGCAAAAAAAAATGTGTAAATTACATGGGTTTTTATGGTAAGCATTTGCTTAGGGGATCAAGCAACAAGGTAAAAGGATGACACCACAGAAATGATAAACGTTTACAGCACAATAGAAATCACATTCAACTTGCTAAAATAATATTTGCAATGCTTTATATGATCAATAACATAATTTCAAAGTGTTCATAATGTCATAGTGAGGATCTGGTCAAAGACTTTGCAGCTTAAAAAAATAGTAGAAAACTTTTGAAATGTAAATAAAGTGGGAATATACAAAAATAAACCCTATTTTCCATCTTACAGTAAGTTTTGTTTTATTTTGAGAAATAAAAAATTATTTTATGGTTTATGATTGTTTATATTTTGAATTACATATATATTGGGGCACCAAAATCTTTTAATTGCTTAGGGCCTCGATGGGTCTTTATCCAGCCCTGCATCAACTACATGTTACCATTGTGCTCCCTCTTATCCTTCATTGATGTCCAGGTAATTCACAAAACTGACTAACACCCCGTGATTGATTAACCATTAAGCAAAATAAGCACAGGGCTTAGGCATCAAGAGAAGGGAACATCACAGAAATGGTATATGGTTTACAGCACAAAATAAATCACTTTAAACTTGCTAAAATAAAATTTGCAATACTTTATATATTCCTAAATATAAATTAAAAGAGAATTCATAGTGTCATAGTGAAGATCTAGTCAAAGATTTTGCAATTAAAAAAAAGTAGGTGAAAACTTTTCAAATATAAATAAAGTGGAAGCATACAAAAATAAACATTATTTTCCATTTACTGTTAGTTTTATTTCATTTTGAAAAATTTATTTTATGATTTATTATTGTTTTATATTTTGAATTGTGAAGGCGAATGGCTCAGTGGTTAGAGTGTTGAGCTTACAATTGTAAGGTTATGAGTTCGAATCCTGGACCAGGCTGCATGTTGTGTTCTTGAGCAAGACACTTTATTTCACGTTGCTCCAGTTCACTCAGCTGTAGATATGAGTTGCGATGTCACAGGTGCCAAACTGTATTGGCCGTTGCCTTTCCCTTGGATAACACTGGTGGTGTGAAGAGGGGAGGCCGGTATGCATGAGCAACTGCTGGGCTTCCATAAACAACCTTGCCCTGACTTGTGCCTGGGAAGGTAACTTTCTAGGCGCAATCCCACAGTCAGTCATGACCGAAGGGGGTCTCAGAATATTTTGAATTACACATATATGGGGGCACCAAAATCTTTTAAGTGCTTAGGGCCTGTATGGGTCTTAATTCTGTTGGTTCCTAACTATAAGGTTTTAAGTTCAGTTTAACTGTGCAGCCCCCCTTGGGTAAGTGTCTCTCACTATAGCCCTGGGACAACCAAAGCCTTGTGAATGGATTTGGTAGATAGAAACTGAGCAGGTTTGTAGAATTGCAAGCTACAAAGTGACCACATTAGTGCAAGTGGTACAATGGAACAAGCACCCAGTACACATTGTATCATTATCATTATTTCACGATACTGGGTTGTTATGAATTTTTCAGGTATCAGCACAAAAATGAATCTGCCATACATATTATATATGTATATACATATATAATATGTAAAAGCGTCCATGTGGCAACACGTAAAAGCACCCATGAGGTGTCATGTAAAGGAGCCTGTGCAGCACCACATAAAAACACCTGTGCAGTGCTATGTGAAAGCACCCAAAACACTCTGTAAAGTGGTTGGCCCTAGGAAGGGCATCAAGCAGTAGAAACAATGCCAAATCAGACTGGAACCTGGTGCAGCTCCCCAGCTTGTCAGCTCTGGTCAAACCGTCCGACCCATGACAGCATGGACAATGGACGTTAAATGATGATGATGATGATTTCATATATAATATGTGTGTGTGTTGTGTGTGTGTGTGTGTGTGTGTAAGTGTGTGTGTGTCTGTGTGTGTGTGCTTGAGAAAACACATGAAGCTTAGTGAAATTATAGTTGTGCTCAGTGCTGGTGACATGTTAAGGGCACCCAGTACACTATGCAGAGTGGTTGGTGTTAGGAAGAGTATCCAGCCATAGAAACCGAGCCAAAATACCAGCTCCAGTAAAACCATCTAACCCATGCCAGCATGGAGAACAAGTGGTAAATGATGATGATGGTGATGATGATAATGATGATGATATATTTTTAGCATAAGACATGGATTCAGAGAATTGTGTGGCTATCCTCTAATAGAGCTGAGTCGTTGGTGTGACCATGATGTTCTGGTGATCTGATGAGGTGGCTTTCTTTATTGGCATTGATTTGTGGATATGCATATATATTGTATAATGCATAGCATGCATATTAATGCAGACACCTAAACATAATTATATATTCCTCACTGAGATTATTCCTCACTGAGATTATGAAGAAGGCTGTGAAATGTCCATAAGCCTAAGGATGTCAACCAGTTAAATAAATATATTCATCTCTCATACTTCTTGACATTTTATTGGTTGTACACACACACACATATATATACATACATACACCACCCCACATACACACACACAAACACACACACACATATATATATAGAGAAAGTGAGATGGAGAGATGCTATTAAGTGGAGAAACAAATTAAATATAACAGCTTGGGTTTGATATACAACACATCTGTATGTGTATAAATGAAAACAGAAAGAAAGTAAAGACTGAAGATTTTCAGACAATGAATATTTAAATATAGATTTTTATATATCACTATATCAAACTTACACAGAGTATGAATGCCAGACAAGATTAAATCATGTATATATATATATATATATATATATATATATATATATATATATGTGTGTGTGTGTATATAACCATGATCACCGTGACCAACTAGGCTATCAGATGTTGCTACACATCGCTGGTCACAATGTGCTTCGCATTGTTTTAGACTTCAAATGACACCACCCCACTGGCTAAGCGAGCAGGCCAACAGAAGAAAGAGTGAGAGAAAGTTGTGGCGAAAGAGTACAGGAGGGATCGCCACCATCCCCTGCTGGAGCCACATGAAGCTTTAAGTGTTTTCTCTCAATAAACACTCACAACGCCCTGTCTGGGAATCAAAACTGCGATCCTACGACCTATGAGTCCGCTTCCCTAACCACTGGGCAATTGCGCCTCCACACACACACACACACACACACACACAAACACACACACACACACACATACATACATATAGTGAGTTCACAGCTGTATCCTACACCAGTTTCGCATAGCCAGCGCCAGCCCATTTAAAAGTATCTTGGGTGGTAGGGCGACCTGCTCTGCTTGAGGAGACCTATTGAGTCAAGTACATCAACATCAAAATGAAAATCAAATGGAAATTGTAGTTGTGATACCCATGCTGGTGGTATGTAAAAAGCACCATTCTAATGTGGCCAATGCCAGCACCACCTTGATTGGCTTCTGTGATGGTGGCACATAAAAAGCACCAACTGATCATGGCTGTTACCAGCCTCCTCTGGCCCCTGTGCCAGTGGCATGTAAAAAGCACTCACTACACTCATGGAGTGGTTGGCATTAGGAAGGGCATCCGACTGTAGAAACACTTTCAGATCACACTGGAGCCTGGTGCAGCCTCATTGCTTCCCAGACCCCGGTTGTACCATCCAACCCATGCTAGCGTGGAAAACAGATGTTAAACGATGATGATGATATATATATATGTATATACAGGGGTTGGACAAAATAATGGAAACACCTTAAAATTTCAAACAAATTTATTTTAATAGGGTGTAGGACTGAATTCTATAAGGTATGGACTTACAAAGTTTTAATTGTTTCCAAAGGAATTTTTGTTCATCCTTCAGCTAAGACAGTCTCCAGTTCTTGTAGTGATGATGGTGGAGGATATCGACTCCCTACTTGTTTTTCTAAACTGCACCATAAATGTTCAATAACATTGAGTTCTGGGGGCTATGGAGGCCAGAAAAGATGTTCAACTTCACTAGAATTTTCTTCGTGCCATTCAGTTACAAGTTTAGCTGTGTGAATTGGTGCATTATCATCTTGAAAGATTGCATTTCCCTCTGGAAACAGTTCCGCAACCATAGGATTAATTTGATAAGATAAAATGCTTAAACAGTCTTGACTATTAATTCTGCCAAGATATAGCCCCCACCCTCCAGATCATTCTCCATGTTTAACAGTTGGAAGAAAGCATTCTGGGTCAAATGCTTCTTTTGGTTGTCTCCACACATATACTCGGCCGGTGGTCGGAAATAAGGTGACTCGTCCAAGTAAATAACATTCTTCCACTGCACTAGGGACCAATTCTGTAGATTTTTAATCCACTCTAAATGCTTTGCAATGTTTGTGTTTGAAAGTAGTGGTTTTCTGATTGCAGCCCTCCTGTGAAATTCAGCTTTGAGCAGCTCCCAGTGAAGTTTTTGTGGAAACTGGGTTCTTGAGGTGGTCATTAAGCTTTGCAGTAATTTTGGGAGCTGTACTTTTGTGATCCTTTCTAATAATTCATGTAAGTGTCTAACGGTCCCTATCTGAAAGTTTTGGTTTTCTTCTGGGGTTTTGTTTCAATGAGGAGGTTTTTCCCTCTTTCTCAAAGGCTGTCATTACTTTTGAGACAGTACTTCTTGATACACCAAACATTTAGGCTGTTTTCATTACGCTAGCACCTGCCATACGAGCACCAACAATTTGATCTCCTTGAAAGTCTGATAGATCTGTCATTTTAATGAATTTTAATTACCATCTTCTGACGATATTTTAAAAGAAACAGCAATTTTAGCAAAACATATTAAGCAACACTAATAATAAATCAAAAAACAAATATAAACAAGCTTTTGACGGCTTTCTAGATATTTCAGAATTATGATGCTATGATGCTAGGTGTTTCCATTATTCTGTTCAACTCCTGTGTATGTATGTATATACATATATATATATATATATATATGACAGAGGAAGAGGTGCAGAGAATCTGCATTAAAATTTTGCTAAAAGCTTAGTGATACCTGCTCAGAGGGCTACGCAAAGTTTTCAAAAAGTTTTCATCATTCTCGATACAATCAGGGAGATCTTGTGCAACTGAAACCCGAGTGTATTCTTGGTGAGCTGAAAGCAGTTTTGGCAGGAAACTTGGTAGACACAGGTCTCATACCCAAATCTTCAGCGATAATGGACAGAAGTGAACTGTAACTAATCTGCACATCCTCTGATAACTCACTGATGGGATTCCACAACTTCCCCTCACAGCTGCATGCACATCTGCGATGTTTTTTCTCAGCTCTGCTGAGCAATTAATGACGTTAATTACATGAAATGAGGAGCAGATGGACAGCCGATAACTGATGAAGGGTTGTTCTTTATGTTACTTGTCTTGTTTTCCATTTGTTTCTCTCATTCACATACCCAAGTTTATCTTCGTATTTCATGTTGCTTACATCTTGTGATATCCTGTACTCATATATACATATATATACACATATATATGTATGTATGCACATATATGTATATATATATATATATATGCATATATATATATATATATATATATATATATATATATATATATATATACATTTTATTTATATTATTATATGATTGAACCCCAGGCATCCATTTCCAAGTAAGTTTAGCATATATATATATGTATTGGCTAAACTGGCAAAATGACCATTCCGAAATACAACAATATATGATATACATATATGTATGTATATATATATGTATATATATGTGTGTATGTATGTATGTATATATATATATATTATATATATATATATATATAATATATATATATATATATATGAGTGTGTGTGTGTGTGTGTGTATATTTATGTATATATGTGTGTGTATGTATGTATGTATATGCATACATATATATATATAGATATATATGTATGCATATATATATATATATATATATATATATATATGTGTGTGTGTGTGTGTGTGTGTGTATATAAATATATATATATATATATATATACATACACATATAAATATATAAAGGGAAACTGAGTTTCCGGGTACCAGATCCACTCGCAAGGCTTTGGTCATGGCGAGGCTATAGTAGAAGACAGTTACCCAAGATGCCACACAGTGGGACTGAACCTGAAACCATGTAGATGGGAAGCAAGTTTAAAAGCAGTTAGATAATTCTCACTGCAACTTCCCTGATCATAGATCTGACTGCTTGATCAAGGCTGATCTGAGGTTAAATGACAACTTTTAAGTTTGTGTGTATTCACTGCGCATGCCTTAAAAATATCTGAGAAGCAGTGCTTTGTGAATCAAAGTTTGTATTTCACACAGAGAATCATCTGACTGCATTTAATTGATGCAAAATGCTCCCCAGTTCAACTTTCAACACTTCCACTCAATAATTATATCACAAATACCTATAGATACACCACGCCGCCACCCACACCAAAGAGTTCTGATCCTCGCTCTGCATTGACTGAATTGCAAATAATGACTGAGATAAACCTTTTCAATGGATCTGTTCCAGTAGGGTTAGAGCTAATTAGAGAGTATGGAAAACACGACACAATATTTCAATAGATTCAAATCAGTGATAACACAGAAACTGTCACAGCTGACTTGATTCATCCATATAGTAGTCAGAAGTATCAAGCTTCTGAATAAATGATTAACGGTTCATATTCTATCCTCACTTCACACTGTGAACTCACAGCAAGCCCCCTGTCATTATAACATTTATAAATGGTTTTTGTTTTCAGTGTCAATTCTTTCCTGTGAATCAGAATTAAAATCACATTTTAAAATCTTCATGTATGTGTGTGCATGTGTGTGTGTAAATAGGTGCAGGCATGGCAGTTTGGTAACAAGCTTGTTGCCAAACCTCGTGGTTTCATGTTCAGTTCCACTGCATGGCACCTTGGTCAAGTGCTTTCTGCTATAGTCCCAGGC
>NC_043019.1:31413784-31443784 GCF_006345805.1 Octopus sinensis | reverse complement strand
ATATATATATATATGTATATAGATATAGATATATACACATATATACAAACATATATGCACACACACACACATACAGATGTATACACACATACACACCTTTATATATTTATATGTTGATATATATAAAAACATACACATACACACACACACACCTGGAAGTGGATAGTACCTGTGGAAGAGGGGGACTCCGGAAGACATTGGATGAAGTGGTGAAGACTGATCTTAGGATGTTAGGGCTCACAGAGGAAATGACAGCGGGGTGAGATGTTTGGGGATATGAAGTTCTAGAGAAGACCCATCCACAAAACTGAGTGCTAGAAGAGTTGGGTCCCACATGTCACAACACACTTTTCACCCACTCTACCCTAAGAAACTGAACTACAACTCCTCTTCTGATGGCATCTTTCTCTTCCCCACATTTCCTCTTCATAAATTATGACTGTTTTCCAATCCCCTTTCTTGCCTACACTCTGCTGCTCACTGTATCGCTGCCCCCTACCCACCCCATACACCCTATTTTGCTACCCAGGCTCTACACTCATATTCTTGTTACTTGTGAGTTTACCCTAGCACCATACCATTTCTCTTTTATTCTCTCTTATACTTTTACTGTTTCCTACTCCCTCTTTCTCTCTCTCTCCCTTTGGTCACTCTCTCTCTCTCTCTTTCTCCTTCTCTTGTTTTTCCTCTGACTAGGTAACCAAGTAACTCCTTTACATCAGCACACTTGTTTCTGGCCTCTTTCTTCTTCCTCTCTCTTTCTCTCTTCCTTTCTCTCTCACTTGGCAACCATGTACTTCCTCTATAGCAAGACACCTATTTCTGTCTCTCTATTTCTCTGTTACACTTAAACCTTTCATCATCTGATACTGGATCACCTCCTCTAATGCTCCCCACTGTTGTGGTGAGACACCTGCTTCTGTCTGTCTGTCTCTCTCTGTCTCTCTCTCTGTCTCTTTGTCACACTCTCACCTTTCATCCTCTCACACAACTTCCCCTCCTCAAATGCCCTGCCCCTTTCATAATTCCTTGTCTTGTGAGATACTTGGTGACCCTGCCAGTGCTGGTGTTACGTTAAAAGCATCCAGTCCATACTATAATGTGGTTGCCATCTGGAAAGGCATCCAGCTGTAAAAATCATGCCAAAACTAACTTTGTCTGTGCTAGTACCACCTAGGAAAGCACTGAGTCCACTCTGCAGAGTGGTTGGTATTAGGAAAGGCATCCAGCCATAAAATCTCTGCCAAAACAGACACAGTAGCCTAGAGTAGTTTTTCTGCCTGGCTGGCTCCTGTCAACCATCCTACCCATGCATTAATGGGAGATAGACATTAAACAATGATGATGATGATGATGATATAAAAACACACACACACACACACACACACACACACACACACACACACACACACATTATTTTATCTCTAATTTTTATTTTGACAAAATATATTCCGTTTCACCTATCACTCTTTGGGAACTTAATGAGCCATAGGTGAAATGGAATATATTTTGTCAAACTAATGATTACGGATTGAATATTTTTTATTCATTCTCAGACTTATCTTTGAGTACTTTATTCTAAGTGTCCAGACATGGCTTCTTTTTGAACAAGTCATCCCCTGAATATACTTATACATACATAAATGATGATGGTGATGATGATACATACATATATATATATATATATATATATATATATATATATAGGTATGTGTATTTGTTTGTATGTATAGGTATGTATGTTTTAACATCATCTCATACGAAATAGTCACCTTGCACAGCAATACACTGGTCCCAGCATTCCTGCCACTTTTGGAATCCAGTCTGGAATTTGTTTCCCATAAGCAAATTGAGGACCTTCTGCGATTCGCTCTGGATCTTGACAACAATATTAAAATGGTGACTTTTGAGCTGCATTTTCATCATAGGGAAGAGGTAGAAGTCCACAGATGCTAAATCTAATTAAATGGGTGGATGCAGAACCGATACCATATTTTTGGTGAGAAACTCACAAGTAAGGAGTGTCAAGGTGCATTGTGGTCGTGAAGAATCCAATTCATCATGCTCCAAAGATCCAGTCACTTTCCCCAAATGTCCTGCCTCAAATGCATTAAAATCTTGCAATAGAACTCTCAATTGACAGTTAAGACTGGGGGACGAATAGATTAAAAAAGAATGGTGAAAAGCTTTTCATCAATTTTCAACTCTTATTGGATCTCATCAGAGTTCTGAACAACATGTAACAAATTGAAGAGAAAGAAACAGCCAATTCATTTATATACGCAACAAATCCAGCAATGTGGAAGAACTGGAGCTACATGCATACATCGCCTCATGGAGGTGATGACACAAGATCAAGACCTTTGGTGATGTGTTGTGCATGAGAAGACTCATCAAGCCTATGTGAAGTTGCAGTCATAGTTGATGCTGGTATCATGTAACAGGCAACTGTGATGGTGACACATAAAAGCACCCATGTCAGTGACACATAAAAGTACCCATGACGGTGATGCGTGAAAGCACCCATTACAATCTCAGAGTATAAGGGAGGGCATCCAGCTGCAGAAAGCATGCCAAATCATACTGGAACTGGATACAGCTATCTGGCTCACCAGTTCCAGTCAAACTGTCTAACCCATGATAATGATAATGATAATGATACATACATACATACATACATACATACATACATACATACATGCTTACGAACCACATTGTTCCGGGTTCAGTCCCACTGCATGGCACCTTGGGCAAGTGTCTTCCACTATAGCCTCGGGCCGACCAAAGCCTTTAGAGTGGATTTGGTAGATGGAAACTGAAAGAAGCCCGTCGTATATATATGTATATATATGTGTGTGTGTTTGTGTGTCTGTGTTTGTCCCCCTAACATCGCTTGACAACCGATGCTGGTGTGTTTACATCCCCGTAACTTAGCGGTTCGGCAAAAGAGACCGATAGAATAAGTACTAGGCTACAAAGAATAAGTCTTGGGGTCGATTGCTCGACAAAAGGCGGTGCTCCAGCATGGCCACAGTCAAATGACTGAAACAAGTAAAAGAGTAAAAAGAGTAAAAAAAAGGGACATACATTCATCATACATACATACATGCACATATATATAATCAAAAATATGTATATCAGAAACAGGAGTAGTGAATTCATTCGATATATATGAAATTGAGACATACAAGTACCAGATATGTTATCAATTGGACAATTATTTAAAGAGTACGTGCGACTATGAAATGAAATAAACTGACCTAATCTCATGGGTATATTGTCAATCAAAAACGAGATATGTTCTACAATGTTAAGTCTCAAAGATAACAAAGAAAGCTTCATCTAAAAACCAAACATCAAAGGCACTGCAGAAATTCTCTTTAGTAAAATAATAATAATTAAATCTGAATTAAAACTGATATTATTATTGGGAAAATAAAATAATTATGTGTTTTGGAGGTTTAAGTGGAAAATATGGACAATGTCAGACATGCTTTTATATATACATCATACATACATACATACATACATACATACATACATATATACATACATACATATATGTATGTATGTATGTGTGTGTGTGTATAAAAGTATATATGAGAGTGATAGTATTATCAACATGCCATCATTACTGGCAAATGAATACCATCTGTACAGACAATTAATAAAATATACATATATATATATATATATATATATATATCACATCATCATCATATATATATACCAATTAAGGACTGAACACGAAAGTGGAATGTCAGCATGCTAGATATAGACGTTAAATCGCCATTCTCCACAAAAGATTATGTTCTCAGATCAAGAACATAATCTGAGAACATAATCTTTTTGTGAGAATGGCGATTTGATGTCTATATCTAGCATGTTGACTGTCTACTTTTGTGTTCAGTCCTTAATTGTATATAAATATTTTAATCTTCGGATTCTTTTTTAATATGCTAGACCACTGGTCTTAATTGATAAATATCAATTCTACCTCATTAATTTTATATAAATATTATATTATATATATATATATATAATATATACAAGGGTACTACATTACTACATGAGTAGCTACATTGCTAAAAATAGAAATCAAACATACTTCTGTGTCACAGAATAATGTATGTACACATACACACACACACACACATATACACATATATAGCACAGGCATGGTTGTGTAGCAAAAAGTTTGCTTTCCAACCATATGGTTCTGGTTTCAGTCCCACTACATAGAACCTACATCACCCCAGGTCAACCAAAGTTTTGTCAGTAGATTTGGTAGACAGAAACTGAAATAAGCTCATTTTAGATGTGTTTGTGTGTACATGTGTGCTCACTGACAAAACTTTGTGCTGCATCACTTTCGTGAAGTTTTCTCAGTGAACAGGTCGTGGTTTCAAAGTGACGAAAATATTTTAACATAAATGAAATTTAATGTTGAAGTGAAAATGGTAATACTTAAATACAGGGGTCCATCAACGGTTCTACTTAAATACAGGTGTTACATACAAAACATTTTAAATGTACGCTGTGTGGATGTGTCATGACACCCTAACCCTAACACTAAGAAACTAACCCTAAAAAACTAACTCACCCTTCATATCATTACGTAGATGCATCGGGACCTCTATATTTATGTAGTATCATGAAACTAATGGTTTTTGTGTGTTCTTGAATGGCTTACAAACATCTATGCTGCAATCGTTTTAGTTTCAGCACACGATCTCAGATCAAGTCACTTGCTATGCAAGTACATCTCCGTAATTTTAAAATCACTGTGGATAAATGCCAGCAATGACCTTCTTAGGCTCTCCAATATTTTAATTTTTAAACAGAAACGATCAGGCGTAGGGAGTGGGGTTGCAAAAAATTCGTAATTTTCCAAATCCCCGAAAAAACTTTCCCTACAGATTTCTCAATGTAATTTATGCTGTTTGAAAGGGATTTGTGTAAATTTTTCATCAAAAGATATCCATCTTCCTGAAAGCTATGAGGGGGAAAAAAGTCAGATCATGTAAATTTTCTGAAACTTCTCTCTCTACCTCCTCAGAAAAATTCTTTCCCATTAATCCCTAAATACCCTGAAGCCACAACATCTAAGCGGCATTTTTAGAAAATTTTGTTAAAAATTATCCATTTTTCTGGATGTTATGAAGCAACAAATTTGGAGGCGCATACACCTGTAGTAATGCGCCTCCAATGCTGAACCCAGAATGTAACAGCAGACGAAACACTACTAAGCATTTCACCCAGCATGCTCACAATTCTGCCAGCTCACTGCCTTACTTTATGAAAATATACAATTTTTTCATTTCATGTTTATTTCATTCTAAAATACTCATGAATGCATGATTGTGAACCCAACACTTTATGAAAATATATTCATTTCTTTATTGCCCACAGGGGGCTAAACATAGAGAGGACAAACAAGGACAGACAAAGGGATTAAGTCGATTATATTGACCCCAGTGTATAGCTGGTACTTATTTAATCAACCCTGAAAGGATGAAAGGCAAAGTCAACCTCAGCGGAATTTGAACTCAGAATGTAACAGCAGATGAAATACCTATTTCTTTACTTCCAACAAGGAGCTACACACAGAGGGGACAAAGAAGGAAAGTCAAATGGATTAAGTCAATTATATCGATCCTAGTGCGTAACTGGTACTTATTTAATCGACCCCGAAAGGATGAAAGGCAAAGTCAACCTCAGCGAAATTTGAACTCAGAATGTAACAGCAGACGAAATACCACAAAGCATTTCACCCAGCATGCTAATGATTCTGCCAGCTCACTACCTTACTTTATGAAAATATATTGGCAATATTCCATTGAATATTTTGTCTATAGTCTTATTCAATTGCTAGAGAATATTATAATACCAGTGTCTTATGGTTTACACACACACATGTGTGTGTATATCCATCTTTCTGCCTATATATTTGTATGGCTCACCACAAAATTCTTTATAGATAACTTATCGATGTTACCTGCATTAGCCCTTTAACATTCAGATTACTCTGTCAAATCACCCTGTCAAATTACTCCGTCAAATTACTTTGGCAAATTACATTCAGATTACTCTGTCAAATTTAATATTTATTCATTCACATTGTTTTGAATTAATCATGCAAGACCTCATAGCTTCAAGATTTTGATGATGTGAAGGTTGATTTTAAGAATGACATTGTAGGTTAAATGTGAGAGACTAAATCTGGCTAGTTTTGAACATAAAACAGAATATTTGGGCTGGATATATATATAGCTTGGTTTTAAACCTCTAGTTTTCAGATTACTCTGTCAAAAATATAATCCTTATTTATTCATATTCTTTTGAATCAATCATGCATTATCTCTTAGCTTCAAGATTTCAATGAAAAGATTGTTTGCTTTTGAATGACATTGTAAATTAGGTATGAGAGGCCAGATCTAGCTGGTTTGAACATAGAACAGGTAGAATATTTGGGCCCAGTGGGGCTAGTTTAACTCTTTAGCATTCAGATTATTCTGTCTAATGCACCATTTCTCAATTGTGGTTTTCCATAACCGTGGGTTCCACAAAAGGTTCCTAGGGGTTCTGTGAGAAAGTATGAGATAAGCTAATGCTAATTTCATAATCATAATATTACTATACATACACAACATATTATTGGGTATTGTAATATAGACATCATCCTATCTAACCTATTATGTCACCCCAAAAATAATACAACCATTGGGGATATATTTAGTGATGTCTGTAATTCATGGACACCCTGTGTTTTATATATATATATATATATTATATATATATATATATATAGATAGATAGATAGATAGATATGTATGTATGTATATATATATATATATATATATATAGATATGTATGTATATATATAATATATATATATATAGATAGATATGTATGTATGTATATATATATATATATATATATATAGATATGTATGTATGTATGTATGTATATATATATATATCTATATATATATATATATATATGATATTTACCACATGAACTACGATGATAAAAGGATGAGAAGGATATAGTATATAATTCTTTTTTTTTTGTGCAGGGGTTCTTTGAGACATGTAATTTATTTAAGGGTTACACAAGGGTAAAAAGGTTGAGAAACACTGGTGTAATGCATTATCGTCGTCATCATCATCATCATCATCATCTAACATCCACTTTCCATGCTGGTATGAGTTAGATGGTTTGACTGGAACTGGTGAGCTGGAGAGCCGCACCAAGTTCCAGTCTGATTTCGCATGGTTTATACAGTTGAATGCCCTTCTTAACATCAACCACTCCAAGAGTGCAAAGGGTGCTTTTACATGCCGCCAGTACGAGTGCCATTTACATGACTCCACAACTATGATTTCAAGGGTGCCATTTACACAACTCTGGTAGGATGCTGTTTACATGACACCAACAACAGCCACAACTACGCTTTCACAGGTGCCATTTACATGAAATCAGCAACACCCACAACTATGATTTCATAGGTGCCATTTTACATGACACCAGTAGGGTGCTGTTTACATGACACCAGCAATGGCCACAACTACACTTTCACAGGTTCTGTTAACATGACACCGGCAACAGCCACGACTATGACAATGATTTCACCTAGTTTGACAAGTCTTTTCAGTACAGCATCACCAAAGGTGTTGGTCATTTGTTATCACCTCCATGAGGCCTCACATTCAGAATATCATACTCCCAGCAACAGCCACAACTGATCATGCTACCAAGCAACGGCCAATCATGCATTATCTCATAGCTTCAAGATTTCAATGTTTACTTTTAGAATGACATTGTAGAATAGGTGTGAGAGGTCAGATCTAGCCAGTTTGAACATAAAATAGGTTGAATACTTAGGCCTGAAATGGCCAGTTTATATGCTAAAGATTAAATATGTTAATACAAATTTATCTATCTTTCTGCCTAATTTATCTCTACATTTCACTTCATAAATCTGTATAGATAACTTGCCAATGACGCCTGCATTAAATATGTTAACACTAACTTGACTACTTGCTTTTCTTTATATATTAAAAGGGTAAAGACCCTCTTCGGTCATGAATGACCATGGGATTGTACCTAGAAAGTTATCCTCCAAGGCACAAGTCCAGGCAATGTTGGTTATGGAAGACCAGCAGTTGCCTGTGCATACCAGCTTCCCCTCTCCATGCCACCGATGTTATCCAAGGGAGAGGCAAAAGCTGATACAGCTTGGTACCCGTGATGTTGCAACTCATTTCTGCAGCTGAGTGAACTGAAGCAATGTGAAATAAAGTGTTTTTCTCAAGAGCACAACACACAGCCTGGATTGGGAATTGAACTCACTACCTCATGATTGTGAGCCCGATGCTCTAGCCACTGAGCCATTTGCCTTCACTCAGCTGTAGAAATGAATTGCAACATCACTGGTATCAAGCTGTATCAGCCTTTGCCTTTCCCTTGGATAACATCGCTGGTATGGAGAGAGAGGGGAAACTGGTGTGCATGGGTGATTGCTGGTTTTCCATAAAAGAACCCTGCCCAAAATTGTACCTCAGAGGGGAACTTCCTAGATGCAATCCTATGATTATTCATGACCGAAAGGGGTCTTTACCCTTTTTTATGTCTTACCAGATAACTATTTCTACTCAACTCATTGCATTAGACTTGTTAACTCTATCCTAACTATTTCCCTGTCTATTTATCAAGCAATCTCACCACTATTATTTCTCCATTGTTTGTCAGTTACCCCTTTGTTAAATACAGTGTCACACGCCTACTTAACACTATTTCAGTCTACTCATCACACCATGTAATTATTTCTAGTTTGTTCAACAAAGCTCCCTACATTAAATATGTTAATACTGGCTTAATTAGAGAGATTATTCACCAGTTATACAGAAGCTCTGCTGCTTAAACGAGTGAGATAATGTGCTATTCCCTCTAAGTTGTGCATATGTACATGCACAAAGACAGTTTGCAACCAATACACAAAAGAAAATAATGTATGCATAACATATTAGTTGCCTTGTATGAATGTGAAATACATATAAAATGTTAGTTGTCTTATGAAGGGATGAAATGTGCACATAATTTTATCAAAGGGAAAAAAAATTTCACAACATAAAAGATTTTTTTTGCATTTCAAGGGAACAATGGTAGAATGTATGGCTTTCTTTTTGTTTTTAGTTTTTTTCTTCTTTTTTTTTGCAAAGGTGAACTAAGCTAAAATATAGTAATGATGATGATAATGATGGTAATGGTAATGATAAAGATGATGGTAATGTTGATCTAATGATGATGAGGATGTGGATGTTGATGAGATGACGATAAGGACATGCATTCACACATATGTAAAAATACATTTTGAAGATGATGATGATGATGATGACGATAATGATGATGATGGTGATGGTGATGATGATGATGATAAATGCACTGATGCAGTATCAGGCAGTGGCTTCCATGGCTTCTGATCTTGACTGATTGAAATTGTTACCATGTAAATGTTTTTCTCTTGGTGTAAAAGAGAAAACACGAGCAGAATATTTGCTAAAGCAAATATTCTGCTCAATACTGCAGATTTGCATGTCATTTGCTTGACTTTAACCAGTTGAGCATGTCCCTTAATGGTTGATGATATGTGCATCTCTGATCACAAGCAGAAGACATAGGGGAGCACCATAGCCATGTATTGAGAGGAATTCTTTGGAGTTTGAATAATTCACCTCTGGAAATGTGGGAGTTTCACTCATCATCCTTAAACATTGCTTATCAAGGACCTTTCAGTTCCTCCATTTCCTTCTTAGCCCACCACCCAAGTGTCAGTAAACTTGCAGAGTCATTAGAGCATCAGAGGAAATGCCTTGCTTTCTGAGTTCAAACTATGGCAAGCTCAGCTTTATGCTTTGTCATTCTGGGATCAATGAATAATGATACTGGGAAGTGAATTGGTAAAGCATCATCATGGTGCCTGCTGGTATTTATTCCCATCCTTTGCATTTCGAGTTCAAATTCCACTGTAGCTCATATGTGTGGAGTGAAAGCATGTGGCCAAGTGTTTAGGGTGTTGCTCTCATGGTCATATAGTCATGGTTTCACTTCCAGGACTAGGCGGCAAGCTGGCAGAAACGTTAGCATGCCCGGTGAAATGCTTAGTGGTATTTTGTCTGTCTTTATGTTCTGAGTTTGAATTCTGCCGAGGTCGACTTTGCCTTTCATCCTTTCGGGGTCAATAAATTAAGTACCAGTTACGCACTGGGGTCAATGTAATCGATGTAATCCCTTTGTTTGTCCCCTTTGTGTTTAGCCCACTGTGATACATCATGTCACACAACATTGCACCCAGACCACTAAGCTATAAATGAATATCCCTGTGCCCAATCGGCATCCCATTCAGGGTGATGTTATGATCTTCATCACTTATACACCATGGAAATTGGATAATCAGCCCTATGAGTCCTAGGGTGACTCAAGGCAATAATGTCCACAGATGACACTGATGATAATTACATGGGTGGAAGACACAACCTATCTATCAGTATCACATCACATAAATCTATATAGATGACTTACCAATGATCTTAACATTAAATACGTTAACACTAACTCAACTGTCTTCCTATCTTTATATCTTACCACATAACTATTGCTATTTAACACATGAACACTCCTGGTATTAGACTTGTTAACCTTTGCTTGGTTTAACAACATCAACTGGTCCTTAGGTGTCTTTAATTAAGACTATGCTTTTGCAAATATTTGAATTGGATCATCAGGTGGTAGATACCTTCTTCCCTCCCTGCCATCCATCTCAGAGAAATCCATATGACAAGGTGATTAGAAAATAGAAGCAATAATGCTATTTTCTGCTTCCAACCTTCACACTCAAAGATGAAGAACAAGCACCCAAAATGTTGCATTCTTCACACCTCATACCAATTGGATTTACCAAACCCTTCCAGGAACTGCACTTTGATGCCTAAAAGTATGAGGTCTGATACATATTTCAGAAACTTAATAAAAACCAAAATATAAAATAGTATGTCAAAAAATAATAAAAGTTTATGTGATTTGACTTGTACCTTATAATGTAAGATATTCCACTTGGAAATTCTCTGTCATAAACAGCAAAAATTGTTTCAACTTACCTAAAAAGAGAAAAAGAGAACAAAAAAATTTAAATATGGAAGGTAAAAAATACAATAAATGTATACAAATAAGTGAATTTTTAAAACTATCTTATTAAAAAAATTCCCATTTTTCATGCATATAATTAAGTTTAAATATATCTTTCTAGCTAATCATATTCTGGGTGATCTCTGCCTAACTCACTAGATACTTAGTAACCTCTGTCTAGCAAGCTATGTTCTTGGTAACCTCTGTCTGGCTAATCATGTTCTGAGTAACCTCTGTCTAGCTCACAATGTTATTAATAACCTTTGCCTTGCTAACCATGTCACTGGTAACTTTTATCCAATTAATCATATTTTTGATAATCTCTGTCTAGTTAGCCATGATCAGAGTAACCTCAGTCTGGCTAACGATGTTCTTGATAACTTCTGGTAAGTTAGCTATATCTAGCTATATCATTAGTAACTTCTGTCTAGCTAACAATGCTTTTACTAACCTGTTTAGCTACAATTTGATAATTTTGTTACTAACCAACAATCTTAAGTTATCAGTCCATTCACTTGACCTTCCATATTTTCTGGCATACAAATCAACATTTTACATAATGAAGACAATGAAGTTTAAACAATCAAATATCATCACTACATTTCACGTGCAGCATGAAATTTTTGGTCCTCCAAAGATGTCTTGGTGTATAAGTCGACCTACTTTTTTTATTGTAAATTTCAATCTGAAAAATTCGATTTGTGTGCCAGAAAATGTGGTATGTACATATATTAGACTGAAGGGTACAATTTGAAAGAGATTTAGCAGCTATTTCTAACAGGTCTAGTGACCATATAGAGTTTTCTTTCATTGGTTTATACATTGATTTCAAACTTTCTGGAATACAAGTCGATGTAGTATACAGTGTAAAAAATGTAGTGTAAACATTCAGACATCAACACTATCTTTTCAAATCCTGTGGAATTCCATATAGAATTTTTGGTCCTCCAGAGGTGTTTTGGTGTGTCAGTCGACCTACATTTTTGGTTGTAAACTTTGGTCTGAAAAATTCGACTTGTATGTTGGAAAATACGACATGTATATATATAAAGCTGAGAGGTGCAATCTGAATGAGATTTTGCTGCTACTTCTAACTTGTCTAGCAACCACATAAAGGTTTCCTTTGTTGGTTCATGATTACAAACTGTATTTTCCAGTATACAAGTCACCATAGTATATAACGTAACTATTCAAACACTATCTTTCCAAATCCTGCTGCATGCCACATGCAACATGATTTCACATGCAACATGCAATATGGATGGTTTGGCTCTCCAAAGTTGTCTTGGCGTATAGGCCCACCAATGTTTTTGGCTGTAAATATTGGTCTGAAAAATTCAAATTGCATGCCAGAAAATACAATAATTCTAAATCCTTCTCCCCACTAACAGCATCACCAACACCACCATTTCTTGTATTTATAAAGTAAAAAAGCAAAAAAAAACAAAAAAAAAAACCAGAGTATAATTTCACTTTTCTGTTTATCAATCTTACAATATACATCACCATCACCACCATTACTTTCTTTTTTGCATTGTCTGACAAGCAACGAGGCTAAGTAACTTGAGCTAATAACTTGAATTTTATTCTTTGTTTGAGATCAAACTATTGTGTAATCTTGAGAGTGAATGAAAAAGAGATTAGAAGAGAAAAGACATAAAGTTATATAATGATAAGATGGTATCTGATTTTCTGGGGTTTTTTTATTGCCATATGAGTAAACAATACAGCCTCAGCCATAGTATTGATATGATCAACAATAACAACAACAGCAGCACCAGCACCAGCACCAACAGCAGCAACAATATTAATTATCGTTTCTGGTATAGGTACGAGGTCTGAAATTTGGGGGAAATGGGTTACAGATTTTGTTTGATGCCCTAACAGTTCAGCCGGCAAAAATGAGTTGTACCTGTTATTCAAAGGGCCAACTTATCACATTCTATGCTCTGCCAAATCTCCCTGAGATCTATGTGAAGGAAACTGAAAGAAGCTTGTTGTGTGTGTGTGTGTGTGTGTGTGTGTGCGTGTGTGGTGAAACCTCTGTATATGAATGTTTCTCATCACAAACAAACTGGCTTACAAACAATGCTTTAAACATAAGAGGAGTGCTCATTAAAGATTTCCCCTGACCTACTTCCTAAGGGCTGGGATAAATGAAACTTAGCATAATTATTAGTCCTTCTCTACATAGCCATCACCAATGGTGACACACTTCTTCCATTGCTTTATGCAGCTGTGAAATATCTCAGGTGATGAATAACAGTGTCTCAAGTAATGAACACACAAGCTGGCAACAAGCTAGGAGCATTAATTAGTAAAAGTGCATCAGTTGCTGTCTAGCATTTGCCCTGTGTACATCTCTGCTCGAATTTGCTGTACCTTCACATGAATATTCTATGGGGAAAATAGTTTTGGTTTACAAACATTTTGAGTGACAAATGGCCTTCAGGAACAAATTAAATTCATAAACTGTGCTTCTACTGTCCATATATGTGCATGTCCAGTAAGTTCATTGTCATCAATTCACCACAGGGAATGTTCATCGTCATCAATTCACTGTTTTTTTTTTTCTCAATAAAATAGATTTTAAGTATTAATGGTGAGATACTATAAATATATTTTCTTGGTAAACTTTCCTTGTGGTGAACTTACCTCATAGTGAATTGACAGTGGTAAACTTTTCCTGCGGTGAATTGAAATGTGTGTGTTTGTATGTGTGCATGTATGTACTGGTGTGTATGTATGTGTATGTATTTGTGTTACTGTCTTCTTGACTTGACATAATGTGGTACTTGTAAGCATCACCATCGTGCAAATAGCATCCTTAATTTTCAATCTTCCACAGAAACATGTCTGGCCAAGAGGAAATATTATCTTATTTGGAAATAGGAGAGGATTTATGATTGCAACAGGAAGGACATCTGCCTGTAGAAAATCTACCAAAACCCATTAGCATTTAAACCAGTCATGTCCAGCCAAAATATTCTACTAGTTTTATACTCAAACCGGTCAAATCTGGCCTCTCACACTAACCCTACAACGCCATCCAAAAATTTAATTAATTATCTCATCAAAATCTCAAAGCTACAAAATTACGCAAGGTTAATTCAAAAACAACATGAATAAAAAAGCATTACTTTTGACAGAATAATATGAATGCTAAAGGGTTTAAGAAATTTTTTCCAACCCATGCTAGCATGGAAAAGTAGAAGTTAAACTGATGGCAGCGATGAATATATAGCAGCATAGTACAGCTAAAACAATGAGACCATAACAAGAAACATCAGAGTATTTATATAGAATAAAGGGACAAGGTAACAATACCAATAAAGACACATTGATAGACACTGATAAAAAGTAATAAAAGAACAACAAAATAAGATACATCTATGATAGATCAAAGCCAAGCGACTTTCCTCAGTTCTTGTCCTCAGCTTACAACTACACAGTCTAGGTCTATTTAACTATGCTAATAAAAATATCTGTCTATAAAGAGAAGCCCTGATGCTACTTTGTTTTATTGCGTGTTATTCAATGTGTGTAAAATATCTTATATCAAGTGTCTCATGAGTATAAATCAAATATTAAACATTAATATAAAATCTTGTCGATTTATGTGACACCTGATATGCATAAATACCTACATACATACATACACACACACACACATATATATACACATACATAATTACACACACACACACACACACATATATATATATATATATATATATATATATATATATAAATGCATGTAAACCATGTAAAATTCCATAAGTCAGGAAAAAGATGCACGCATTTTTCTGTTAATAGAGTGATCGGATAATAATTATGCATAGATAAATAAATAAATATATATAATATATATATATATATATATATATATATATAGATAGATAAATAGATAGATAGATAGATAGATAGATAGATAGATAGATAGATAGATAGATAGATAGATAGATAGGTATATAGATAGACAAATAGATAGATAGATAGATAGATAGATAGATAGATAGATAGATAGATAGATAGATAGATAGATAGATAGATAGATATACATACACTGGAGTAAGCACGTAAATGTGAAACAAGGTGGAAAAAAGAGTACTCAAATACCAGAGGTACAGTAATATGCTTTATTTAAAAGCAGCAGAAATATAACAAAAGCTAGGAACGTGAAACTCTGAATAACAGCTTTTGTTATATTTCTGCTGCTTTTAAATAAAGTATATATACATATATATATATATATATATATACACATATATATAATGGACTCCCCCATAGTTAGACGATATATGGGGGTTCAACAATTTCTTCCCAAAAAACCACACAGATTATCTGTTTATAGAAATCAAATTTTTGGGTACACATCAAATCGGCATTACCTATACAGGTGCACCATCAAATTGAGTATATATATATATGTACATATATATATACACGCATACAGAGTGCAATGGGTAAATTGTTGCCATTTTATATAGGTCTAATTTCATGCATGTGCATTGTTTGTTTTTCATTTTGTCGATTACACAGTATAGTAGGGTCAGTGGGGCACCATCAGTGAGAAAAACAGCACCATAACGCAGTTCACTCTGCTAGAAATTTAGAAATGACATGCTGTACTGCTTGGCATTTGCACCGAAAGCTTCAAAACAAGAAGACAGTAAAGACACAGAACAACCGTTGGCTTTCTGTGTCCCCAAAACATGAACTGAGAGTGATAAAAATCAAACATCTAGTCAACATCATGGCATTTGGAGTGCTCACTAGTGATGGCAACGTTATGCCTCCATTCCTCTTCCCACATGGCCTCCCACTCAACACAGAGGCCTATGTCATGTGCCTGGAGGAGGTAGTATTGCCCAGGATCAAGAGGGTGGCTGGTGGAAGACCCTATGTCTGGTAACAGGACTCTGCACCATGCTATACAAGTAGGAGAAGCTAGTCATGGCTGTTAGACAATTTCTGCAACCACATCACTCACCAGACTGCAGCCCCCTTGATTATTACGTGTGGGGTGCAGTTGAACGAGAGACCAACAAAACTCCTTGTAACACCAAAGATGAACTGAAGGTAAGGATTATAGCAGCATTCACCCACTTAATCAAGGAGACCATCTAGAAGAATTGCAGGAGAATCTGGAGTCGTCTGGAGGCCATGGTTGAAGCCAATGGCAATTTTATTGAATAAATTTACTCTTTAGTATTTCAGGACATTTTTGTTGTAATTTTGGTCAATATATCTGTTAAAATGAGATGTCAGTGTTATTTTCATTTTTGTGTAATTTAGACAACAATATATTCACCATACCCTGTATGTATATATATATATATATGTGCAGATGTCTGTATGTATTTATATGTTAGCTAGCCTGTCAGTGTTTGTATGTGTGTGTATGTGAGTGCATATTTGTTTGTATCCATGTGTCTTTGTTTGCTCCTATTTGTGTAGTGTCATTTATTTCACTCATAAACAAAATGCCTATTAATAAAGAAACATCCTATTTTATTGATGCAGACACTACTCATTAATTCGATGTTCATAGGGGGGTTATATCATCAAAAACTGCACAGAGCACTTTTACTATATACAAGATTAAGAATTTAATTTAAATGCATCAAATGACATTCTTTTTTTTTGGCTTTAGAAATAAATCTTTCAAAGAATTAGGGTGTCTACTTCTGAGATGTCTCTCTTTTCTCTTTTACTCTTTTACTTGTTTCAGTCATTTGACTGTGGCCATGCTAGAGCACCGCCTTTAATCGAGCAACTCGACCCCGGGACTTATTCTTTGTAAGCCCAGTACTTATTCTATCGGTCTCTTTTGCCGAACCGCTAAGTGACGGGGAAATAAACACACCAGCATCGGTTGTCAAGCAATGCTAGGGGGACAAACACAAACATACATGCACACACACATATACATATATATATATATACATATATACGACGGGCTTCTTTCAGTTTCCGTCTACCAAATCCACTCACAAAGCTTTGGTCGGCCCGAGGCTATAGTAGAAGACACTTGCCCAAGGTGCCATGCAGTGGGACTGAACCCGGTACCATGTGGTTGGTAAACAAGCTACTTACCACACAGCCACTCCTGCCATTGTTTATGTGATTTGAATAAAGAAAATTTGAGAGACAAGAAAGAAAAAGTTTTTAATGGTTGAACTCGCAGTAGATAAATTTATGGATAACTGAATGTAAATATCATGTTTTAAAAAACTCCTTGGATAAAAGAAGTCAAAAGTCAATGGTTGAATATCTGTCATGTTTACGAGAGATGTGGCTTCAGGTGCCGCAGGTAAGTTTTGACTTTTCCCATCCAAAAGGGGTTATTAACCCATTATTTAAATATTGTTATTCACAGCTTTATCTACTTTGAAAAACATCATGGAAAAAGTTTTTTTATATATAAATATGTGTGTGTGTCTGTGTGTGTATATATACACACATACACACAAAACATATATAGACTAGAACATGTATACATATATATATATACATACACACAAAACATATATACTAGGACATATATGCATGTATATATATAATATATATATATATATATATATATATATATATATATATATATATATACATACACACATACATACACATTCATATATATACTTAGACATATATGTCCATCCATTGCAAAATAATTATATATGCATATATATTTGTGTGTGTGTGCTGTGTACATGTGTGGACATGTATGTATATATATGTTACACCCACACACAAATACATATACAGATATACACACACGCATGAACCCATATGTATACACATACTTATATTGCGATGTGCATGCATGTCTAAGCATGACTGCAAGCAGAAAGTAATCAATGACGATCTTTGAAATATTAATTCATATTTACATTCTTACAACATCACACCTTACCACATGCAAGCCTAAAAAAAGAGTCGGATGAAAGTCAATTGATTGACTGATGCTGACGTTAGTAACCTTAGAAGGATGACAGTTAAAATCGATCCCAGTTCGATTTTGAACCCAGATCACAAAATGATATAAATACAGCAAGACATTTTTTTTTTTTTTACTTCGTACTAACTTTGCCAATCTGTTACGTTAACAATAAAATACAGCAGGGACTGTAAATACGAATATAATCTGTCCTGGAGTCCTGTTCGTTAACCAAGCTGTTTGTTACAAGAATAATAGAAACACATAGAAATAGGTGTAATCTGCTCAGAGCCACAGCTAAACTCCACATGAATGTATGAAATGGTGTTTTATTTGTCTGTCTATCAATAGTAAATACATATATCATCATCATCATCATCATCGTTTTTTCCCTGCTGGCATGGGTTTGACGGTTTGACTGAGCTCTGGAAAACCAGTGGTTGCACCGGGCTCCAATCTGATCTGGCAATGTTTCTACAGCTAGATGCTTTTCCTAACACCAACCACTCCAAGTATATATTTATATATATATATATATATATACGTGTGTGTGTGTGAGTGTCTGGTGTATGTGTATATGTTTGCGTGTCTGTTTGTTCCCAGCATCATCGCTTGATAACCGATGTTGGTGTGTTTACATCCCCATAACATAGCAGTTTGGCAAAAGAGACCGATAAAATAAGTACTAGGCTTACAAAGAATAAGTTCTCAGGTCAATTTGTTTGACTGAAAAGGCGGTGCTCCAGTATGGCTGCAGTCAAATGACTGAAACAAATACAAGAATACATGACCAACAAGGCTTATAGAGTCATAATGGTGCATATACATTTAATTTTTGAATGTTTCTAAATGTTACGGTTTGCGTAGTTACCTGACGAAAAAGGTTTTTTCTGATAATGTAATATATCCATTAATCACTTAAAAATTCGTTGGAAACAGCTGTAGTGAACTGACACATTATTCATCTGTTGTTATCTGTATATATATGTGTGTATGTGTATGTACCTATATATATGTATATAGTTGTATGTGTGTGTACATATAAATATATATATATATCTGTGTGTGTGTATATATATACCTGTGTGTATGTGTGTGTGTGTGTTTGCACAAGCATGTTTTCTCTTCGTTTTGCTTCTGCTGATCCATTGTTATGTTTTTATCAATATATATTCTTTTATTCTTTTACTTGTTTCAGTCATTTGACTTTGGCCATGTTGGAGCACCGCCTTTAGTCGAGCAAATCGACCACAGAACTTATTCTTTGTAAGCCTAGTACTTATTCTATCATTCCCTTTTGCCGAACTGCTAAGTTACGGGGACATAAACACACCAGCATCGGTTGTCAAGCGATGTTGGGGGGATAAACACAGACATACAAATATATCCACACTCATACTTATATATATATATACAAACACAGACACAATCATATACACAAACATACATTTACATATATACAAACAGGCTTCTTTCAGTTTCTGTCTACCAAATCCGCTCACAGGCTTTGGTCGGCCCGAGGCTATAGTAGAAGACACTTGCCCAAGGTCCTACACAGTGGGACTGAACCCGGTACCATGTGGTTGGTAAGCAAGCTACTTACCACACAGCCACTCCTACGCTAATGAGAAATATTATTATTTTCTATATAAAATATGAAAATTTGCAATCTACATGAAATGCATACATGCATGTTAAAGACTATGCATGCATAGTCTGGTCATAGTTTACTCAAATTCCTATATAATTTTATTAGGAAAATTGTTCGCTATACAATTTATTCATTCAGCATGCCTTTTTGTATATGCTCCCCCAGTCACTCTCAGGCTGGTATACATAGCCTGTCCATGGTTTGTTGATCAAATTTCAGCCTAGTATGTGAGTTGAATATTTTCATAGCAACTCTTCGTTATTCAATTTTTTATTTTTTTGTTAGGAAACCGTTTGAATATGAGTACCCCACCGTATTCGCTTATTAATGGAATTATCACTTTTTGAACTGGGAACCATCTCTTGAGATAAGTAAATTGATATGTTTGGATGATGAGCATTCTGGTATTTGGTCAATTGAATTACCTATACTTTGAACAAGTGAGTAAAGTGGTGGAGTATTCCATAGGTGTATGGATGGATGCATAATGTAATCATGAGGCAGAATCAATATGACAGTGTTAGTTTGACAAGGCAGCACCATTAATTCTTTAGTATTTAAGTTGGCCATAGCCAGCCCAAATATTCTACCAGTTTGATGTTCAAACCAGCCAGGTCCAGCCTCTCACACCTATCTAACAATGTCATTCTAAAGATATATACAATCACATCATCAAAATATGGAGGCTCTGAGATAATGCTCGTTTAATTTAAAACAATGTGAATAAAATAGGCATTACATTTGACAGAGTAATCTGAATGTTGGAGGGTTAAATTAGCTATATCAGGTCCAAATATTCTACCCACTTTATGTTCAATCCAACCAGATCTAGCTTCTCATTCAAACCCTGCAATGTCATTCATAAATATATACAAACACATCATTGAAATCACAAAGCTATCAGATAATGCATGAAAATTCAAAACAATGAGAATAAATTAAATAAGTATTACATTTGATGGTCTAATCTGAATGCTAAAGTGTTAAACTGCTGAAGTATTTTATTTTATGGGATTTTAAATAATTTCTGGAGATTACTTGAACTGAGATTGTGTGCTGAAGCAAAAACAATTGCAGTGTGAAAGATGTTTGTAAGCCATTTAAGAACACACAAATCCTGTTTAATTTAAGCATTTAAATTTTATTTTATTTTATTTTCATCGCTTGGGAATTTATGCCTGTACATACATACATACATGTGTATATGCATGCATAGACATGTACACATATACATATGTACATACATACATACATATATACATACATACATACATGCACACATATGTACATACATATATATCATGAACTGTTTCTTTCTCAGATGCAGCATTAATTTTTTTTCAGAGAACACGTAGCTTCAAAGTGACAAAAATATTTTGATACAAATTAAATTTAAATGTTGAAGTGAAACTAATGGTTTTGTGTCTTCTTAAATGGCTTACAAATACCTTCCACGCTGCAACTGTTTAAATAATTTGTCTATCTGATTTTACTCAGAGCACTTGAATTGACTCAAAGTTATGGTAAACGATACTTATCCAAGAAAGCATAGGTTAGGATCAAACCCAAAATCATGGGATTTTTAAAAGAGACTTCTTTACCATTCTGCATCCATATTTTGAGACAAGACAACAAATGAGAAATGCCATGTATAAGAGGAGTCATGGCCAAATTGTGGAACATTTTTTTAAAAATTGAAATTGTTATGTCCAAGTACAATTCCATTCAAATATACACAATAATGGCATTTAATATAAAAATTCTAATTTTCAGAATTTATGTTCCAAACTTTTGGCCATGACTGTAGAAATAGGAAATATCCTCAGAGTTGATTAATGAAAAGAAGTTTAATTTTTTCACATTTGCAGGGTTGAAAGTAACCAGCCACTGAGCATTCAACTCAACCACTGAATGCAAATCAAACTCAACCAAACCAATCATTTTCACCTAATTAAAATAATTTCAGGTTTCTCATTCATACAAGAATATGAGGTAATGTATTATATACTTAATATCTCACCATTAGATATTTGTAAAGTATGGCTCTTAAGACAGACTTTAACGACCAGGTGCTAGTTAGCAATTTCAAGAAACAGCAGCAAAGTCTCTCATCAAATCACACTTTACCATCCTAGGAAAGCATTTCTATCAAAAGAATTCAACGACTCAGCGTCAAATTGAAAATAGATTTTTCATCTTGACAGACAAGCAGACAGAGTAAAGATATTTGAATAATGACTGCAATACATCTGCTGTCACACATTTTATTATTAAGTCTTCCAATATCTTTAATATCTGAATTTAATATCTTCCACTGGGTGCTATGATAACTCTGAAGAATTTATTTCTTCTAATCCCACACCTAGCATATTTCTGCTCTGAAATGTGAAATAAATCGCTTTCCATCCATTACGATGACAAGTATTCATCTTTTAGATCAGCTGAACTTCCTGCTTATTTAATCAGCATCTAAATGGCTGAATATTCCAAAGACACGTAACATACAAAAAGAATCAATATTACGCAATGTGACATGGCTAAATTGTAGGTACAACCCATTGGGTGGTCACTCACACAATTTCTATCAACCTACTTTACTGCAACTCTCAAAGTTTTGGTTGACTTGAGGCTAAACTAAAAGGCATTTCTCCATGACACCATGCTGTGGAATCAAACCAAGATCTCAAGATTGTCATGCAAATCTTTTAACTATTCTACTATAGCCCTGGGTCAGCCAATGCCTTGTGAGTAGATATGGCAGACAAACAGAAAGAAGCCGATTGTACGTGTGTGTGTGTTTGTGTGTATATAAAGTACATGTATACATATTTATGTATATATATATCTATATGTAAACATATGTATATATGTGTGTGTGTATGTGTGTGCATATATATATATATATTATATATATATATATATATATATATATAGGGAGGATTCACGAAAAAACAAAAGACGTAGACAGGTGGTGTAGAAAACAAACAGATGTATTAGTATAATGCTTAGGAAGTGAAAAAGTCTTTAATGTTTCGAGCCTATGCTCTTCCACAGAAAAGAACACAGAAAGAAATATGGAGAGAAAAAAATGTGTGTAGTGGTTACCAATCTATCATGGTGAATGATAATGGCTACCGATCTATTATGGCGAATATATATATATCAGATGTTGTTACATACTGCTGGTCACAATGCACTTCCGATTCTTTCTTAATCACACCCCTCTTTTCCATCTTAGCCCAAATCATTTGACAAAATCATCTTCCTATGATAATGAAGCTTTTTCCCAATGTCTTGGATACCACTTAGCAACTGCACCAACTTGCAACATGTCTGGCCCAGTGGAACTCATTGCAGAAATTACAGATTTTGTTATTTACATAAAATCATAAAGTTTGTTCCATGAAACAAGATTAAGAGACATAATTAGTTTCTCAAATATATTGTAATAATCAATATTTTAGATAATTAACTGATTATTAATATAACTGATCAATGTATAGTGCAATGTAAATAGTTTCATATTATATACATATGTATGTATAAACACACACAGATACACATACGTATATATATATATGCATCATTATAACATGATTTTAAAGCTTCATTAATTTGTATGCTTCGAGGTATTATCAATGTTTGCTGTTTTCAATTACTCATTATTTTGTGTTTATGTGTGTTTCATAAATATTTTTAAAAAAAACAAGAGGTTATGCATTATTTTCTTTTCCTGCACCCTCTCTCACTCTCTCTCTCTCTCTCTCACACACACACACACACACTTTATGTTATAGCTTTATGTTCTGAGTTCAAACTCTGCTGAGGCTGACTTAACCTTTCAAGGTTTACAAAATATCTACAGGAATATGTGGGGCGAGAAAGGATCTTCAGATGTCAGGCCTCACAGAGGGGATGTCAAAGAACTGAGACTTTTAGTGGTTTGTTGTGCTTGAGAAGATATGTCAACTGAAGTAAAATTGTAGTTGTCCTTGCATATAGGCATGTCCCCTACATCTTTTATCAGCTTATCGATCCTAATCTTGGGTGCTGGTACCGCATAAAAAGCTCCCATGCCAGTGTCATGTAAAAGCACCATGCAGGTGCTGTATAAAAGCACCCAGTCCACACTGTAAAGTGGTCAGTGTTTGGAAGGGCATCCATCTGTAAAAAAAAACATACTGAAACTGACCCCCACTTGTGCTGGTGCCACATAAAAAGCACTCAGTCGACTTTGTGGTGTGGTTGGTGTTAGGAAGGGCATCTAGCCATAAAAACAATGCCAAAACAGACAGCAAAGCATGAGGCAGTCTTCTGCCTAGCCAGCACCTGTCAAACTGTCCAGCCCATTCCAGCATGGAAAGCAGATGCTAAATGATGATTATGATAATATATAGTAAAGAGTATGTGTGTGTGTTTGTGTGTGTGTAACCTTTTAGCATTCAGATAGCCCTGTCAAATATAAAGCTTACTTATTCAAATCGTTTTGAATTAATCATGCATTGTTTTGTAGCTTTGAGATATTGATGAGGCAACTGTTAATTGTTAAAATGACATTGTAGGGTTGGTGTGAGAGGCCAGATCCGGCCAGTTTGAACATGAAACAGGTAGAATATTTTGGCCAGATATGTCCAGTTTAAATGCTCAGTAATATTTTGGCTGATAGTGTAAGTTAACAGGTACACACGGTTAATGCTCAGGTCGACTCCCTGCCTAAACTTGAACAGCAACTTAAAATGCAGTGATATTATAGCAGCCTAAATAAGGATTAGCTGCATGCAGTGTTTTAATCGAGCTCACACATGTATAATAGAATAAAGATATAGACAAGCAAACAAATGATATCTAGTCAGATTATGACATTCATATAATTATAAATGCCATAAATGTCACCTGATAGCAGTTGTTTACCTGTCTCTACTTTTATTCTATTATATATGTAAATGTGTGTGTGTGTGTGTGTATATATATATATATATATATATATACAATAATATGTTACATTACTCAATAGTCAAGATAAAACTCTGAGTTTCAGATGCCAAAGTGGGAATCCACGACATCTCTTCGGTTATAGCCAGATAACCAAAGAGATGTCGTGGATTCCCACTTTGGCATCTGAAAATCCGAGTTTGATCTTGACTATTGAGTAATGTAACATATTATTGTATAGATAAATTTCCTCTATTTACATAATATTGAGGTCTCTTTCTTTCTTTTGTTATCTTACCGTTTTACCAATATATATATATATATATATATATATATTATATATATATATATATATATATATAATATATATATATATATATATATGAATACACACATGCACAAATACACTTAAGAATACATACGTGTATATACGTGTCAAAAAATATCAATTTCTCTCTCCATCCTACAGTTTCACTTTGTTTATTTTTACACTCATTATTCGTTTCCCATCATCTTTTGCTTTTTCTTTCTTCCTCTTCCTTCTTCCACTACATCTCTCTCCCCCTCTCTTTTTCTCTCTCATCTTTTTCTTCCTCTCTTATCTCTGAATTTCTTCCTACTCCCCATCTCCCATTCTTTCGTTTCCTTTCTCACTTTTCTCAAATGCTCATAAATCATCATCATCATCCTCATCATTGTTTTAACATCTATTTTCCATGCTGGTATGGATTGGATGGTTTGACTGAGGAGTGACAAGGTTTCTACAGCTGGATGCACTTTCTAACGCCAACCACCACCGAGAATGTAGTGGATGCTTTTTACGTGCCACCAGCATGGGAGCCAGTCAGGAGGCACTGACATCAACCACATTTGGATGGAGCATTTTACATGCCACTGGCTTGGGGAGCCAGACAGGTGGCACTGGCACCGATCTACGCTTGAATGGTGCTTATTACGTACCACCAGCATGGTTGCCAGTCAGGTGGCACTGGCATCTATTCTGAAAATTTCAAATTATCTGTCGATACATTTTGCATGACTTTTATAAATTAGATATCCTAGTATAAGCATTCTTTCTAATTTTGGCATGAGGCCAGCAAATTATTTTTTATGTTGGGTAGGGTACAAGTCAATAGCATCCACTCCAAATCCTAAATGAGAGGATCTCTCAAGGCTAATAATGCAGTATATGGTTTTCCAACAAGGCATCCATATTTAGTTGGATATAAAGATTATCCTTTGGTATTAATACAGCTTTAATTACAAATGATTAATTTTTAATTATCCTTCGGGCTATTTGCAACATCAGAATCCAAAAAGATGTTGAATTCTAAATATCGTATCAGCAAGATGTGACTGGTGTGAGGTGACCAGTGCATCCAACTCAGGAAATCCAATAGATTGAAATTTTGGTGCATATGACAGACAAATTTCATCTTCTACAATTTATGTGTGTGCTTTTTTTGCATCAAGCCCCTAAATGAGAGGATCTCCCAAGGCTAAAAATGCAGTATTTATTGTTCTAACAAGGCATCCAGGTCGAGTTGGATATAAAGATCACATTTTGGTAATAATACTGCTTCTATTACTCTCTTTACTCTTTTACTCTTTTACTTGTTTCAGTCATTTGACTGTGGCCATGCTGGAGCACCACCTTTAGTCAAGCAAATCGACCCCAGGACTTATTCTTTGTAAGCCAGGTACTTATTCTATCGGTCTCTTTTGCCGAACTGCTAAGTTACAGGAATGTAAACACACCAGCATCAGTTGTCAAGCGATGTTGGGGGGAACAAACACAGACACACAAACATATATACACACACATACATATACATATGTACGACGGGCTTCTTTCAGTTTCAGTCTACTAAATCCACTATAAGGATTTGGTCAGCCCGAGGCTATAGTAGAAGACACTTGCACAAGGTGCCATGCAGTGGGACTGAACCCAGAACCATGCGGTATGTAAGCAAGCTACTTACCACACAGCCACTCCTACACCAGTAGCATGTAAAAATTACAATTAATTTTTTTTTAATAAGCTTGCTGGCTGTTTGTGACATCAGTGTCTGGAAAGATGCTGATATTCTACATATCTTAGCAGCAAGTTTGACTGACATGTGGTGAGTGGTCACCTCTCACTGATGATCTCCAGTAGAATGAAATAATGTGATGTTGGAGTTCCAGTACCCATCACAGAACAAGTCTTGTCTGCTACAATTTATGTGTGTTTTTCTGCACCAAGTAACTATCTCAAGAGGATTATAATGCAATATTTAGCATTCTAACAAGGCTTCCATGTTAAGTTGGATATTTATACCTTTTGATATTAATACAGCTTCCATTGCTAATAATTAATTTTTAATAAGCCTGCTGGCTATTTGCGACATCAGTGTTTGAAAACATGTTGAAATTCTAAATATCATAGCAGCAATATCTGACTGATGTGAAGTGACCAATGCTTCCCACTGAAGAGGTCTGATAAACTGAAATCCCATGATATGGGAATTCTGGCACCCATGACAGATAATTTCTTCTGTTACAGTCTATCTATGTGCCTTTATGCAACAAACACCTAAATGAGGGCATCTCTCAGGGCTAATAAATTAGTATATGGTGATTTAACAAGGCATCCATGTTAAATTGGATATGAAGATTACTTCTTGATATTAATACTGCTTTTGTCACTAACAATTAACATCCATCCATCCATCCATTCATCGAAATACACACACACACACACATATATAGAGAGAGAAAGAGAGAGAGAGAGAAAGAGAGAGAAGAGAGAGAGAGAGAGAAAGAGAGAGAGAGAAAGAGAGAGAGAGAGAGATAGAGATAGAGAGAGTAAGCGGTTGTAGTAACCAACTAGGGGATAAAATATCCGTACATACTATCAGTATCCATTACCTGTGTTATCCCCAGGCAATGGTGTGTAGGGACACCATTTACATCGAGCACAGATGACAATAGGATAAACAAAAAAGTTTGTCAGGAACCAATGCAAATAATTAGAAAATGGAGAAAAACATAAATTAAGCAGCACGTCGATTGGACCACATTTGAAGCTTGTTTATTGATCATCATCATCATCATCACCGTTTAATGTCTGCTTACCATGCTGGCATGGATTGGATGATTTGATATGGAGCTGGCAAGCTGGGAGCTGTCCAGACTCCAATTGTCTGTTGTGGCTTCGTTTCTGTAGGTGGACATTCTTCCTAATATCAACCAACCATCCAACCACTTAACAGAGTGAGCTGGGTGCTTTTTATGTGCCACATATATATATATAGTGTAGGCGTGGCTGTGTGGTAAGAGGTTTGCTTCCAAACCACATGGTTCCAGGTTCAGTTCCACTGTGTGCCACTTTGGGCAAGTACCTTCTGCTATAGCCTTGGGCCAACAAAAACCTTGTGAGTGGATTTGGTAGATGAAAACTGAATGGAGCCTGATATACTTACACATATACACACATCTATATATATATGTTAGTGTGTTTACAAAGAATAAGTCCTGGAGTCAGTTTGTTCGACTAAAGGTGGTGCTCGAGTACGGCCACAGTCAAATGACTGAAACAAGTAAAAGAATAACAGAATATGTATGTATGTGTGTGTGTATACTATATATATATATATATATATATATATATATATATATATATATATATGTATATGTATATATATATATATGTATATATGTATATATATATATATAATAATATTTATATATATATAATACATATATATATATATATATATGTGAAATAGAAAGATGAATAATCTTGTAGTAGATTAATCAAAAGTTTAACCGATACCTTAGTAGCAAAAATCACAGCAGTAAACAGCACGGTGGAGGTACAACCATATTGGCGTTGCAACCGTGCGTTGGTGCGGATAATTGAAATTAAAAAATTATGGTGAATTGAAGAAATGAGCTGAACGCAGATTGAACAGAAATCGTTTATTTCATTCTACACGTGTTTCGAAAGGCACAAATTACCAAAATCCGATTGAATAATGGGACCAATTTGTCTTCTCTTCAGGAAGAAAAAAGGAAATCCGTTTGAAAAACAAAACAGAACAGAGGCGGAGCAAAAAACAAATCGAACTGTGCTCCTAAGAGCCCATGGCGAAACTGTGTATCAGTGTATGTTGAGAACCGGTGGCTGAAGAATTCAACGGGTCAGGCATCGGTCAATCATGTGGGTGAGGGTGAGAGATGTTCTTTGTGACCGAGAATAAAGTTCTGATATTTAAGGAATATTGGATGTTTTATAAGGGGCGAGAAAAAAGTAGATTTTTTCTCGCCCCTTATAAAACATCCAATATTCCTTAAATAGTCAGGACTTTATTCTCGGTCACAAAGAACATCTATACACCCTCACCCACATGATGACCGATGCCTGACCGTTGAATTCTTCAGCCACCGGTTCTCAACATACACTGATAAACAGTTTCGCCATGGGCTCTTAGGAGCACAGTTCGATTTGTTTTTTGCTCGCCTCTGTTCTGTTTTTGTTTTTCCAACGATTTCCTTTTTTCTTCCTGAAGAGAAAGACACAATATGGTCCCATTATTCATCGGATTTTGGTAATTTGTGCCTTTCGAAACACGTGTAGAATGAAATAAAACGATTTCTGTTCAATCTGCGTTCAGCTCCATTTCTTCAATTCACCAATTATATATATATATATATATATACATATGCATATGTGTGTATATATATGTATATATATATATATATGTGTGTATATATATATATATATTTATATGTACATACATACATACATACATATTCATTTTGAGATCTCAGATATCTTTTATAGATCTTTTCAGATTTACTATGCAGATTTGACATAACTAGTTGTGTATGTTAAAGTATGAAATCTTTCTTAAGTATAAAATCTTGTTATTTCTATGTTGTCTTTTATTTAGGTATTAACTAAAAAAAAAATAAATTGTATCTGTCTTCATAATATATATATGAGATTATTTTTTATAAAATTACTTTTGTCTGTCAGTAAATAGGAGGTGGAAGAAGTTAAGACAAAAAGAAGACTGCATCACAATATGGATTTTTCTCTCCTTTTCATTCAAGCATAGAAATTGATACGTTATAAGATATATTGCTATCTTTTATATTTTAAAAATAGATATTACAAAAATAAAACAAACTGATAAATAAATAGATATATAAAATACAAAACAGAAAAAGAAAATGAATTATTATTTTTAAAGAAAATAAACATATTCATCATATTGTAAAGTTGAATGTTCAGTGAGTG
>NC_043019.1:31406284-31411284 GCF_006345805.1 Octopus sinensis | reverse complement strand
CCAGATATAAAAGAAATAAACCGTTTGTGGCTAGAAACATTGCAGAAAAATGTGAAATTCTTTGAGCAGGCATGTGTCTTATTCGAAATCTGTGATGAGTCCAACTGACACTGATGACCTGGAGTTACCTCTGATATATATATATCAGCATGAGTACTAGTACCCTGTACTAATGCTTAACTTTGTTACTTTGTTACTTACTCTAATCTTAAGTCTGTTACTTATTTATCAAAAATATCTCTTGAGAGAAATTTAATTTCTGCTTCTTGTATGTCAAGGAACAACATAGAAAAACACACAGAACATGATCTGAGGAGAGCTTACTTGTTGATGTTAGTGTTACTTTGTAGTACCACAGAGAGTAAGATTAAAGGTTATGAAACATTTGTCTGTAAAGATAGAGATGTGGGGGAGGGAGTGGGGGATAGAGAGGGGGAGAGAAAGGGAAGAAATCCAAAAAGAGAAAGACAGAGGAAGAAAGAGAGAGAGAGAGAGAGAGAGAGAAACTAAGAAAGACAGAAGAAGAATGAGAGAGAGAGAGACCAAGAAAAACAGAGGAAGAAAGAAAGAGAGTGAGAGAGGGGGGAGAAAAACCAAGAAACAGAGGAAGAGAAAGAGAGAGACAGGGAGAAAAAGACAGCGGGAGAGAGAGAGAGAGAGAGAGAGAAGGAGAGAGAGAGAGAGAGAGAGGAGAGAGAGAGAGAGAGAATCAGAAATAGACAGAAACAGAAAAAGAGAGAGAGTCATAAACAGAAACTGAGAAAGACCAAGAAAGAGAGAGAGAGAGAGAGAGAAAGAAAGAGAGAGAGAGAGAGAGAAGAGAGCGAGAGAGAACTGTGTGAAGCTTTAACATATTTTGACATTTAAATGTTTTTTTTTCTTTGTCTGTGATCTGATCTTTTTTTTTTTTTCAATTTTTCTGGGAAATTTCCTCTGCAAAGATGTCTGGATCAGATTGAAGCATTCTCTTTTTTCCTCTCTTTTTAAAATCTCAAGTTGAAAATGCAACTGTGCATGCATGTGCAAACAGAGATGCAGTGAAATAAAAGCTTCTTCATTAAGCTGTTTGTCAGTAGAATAATTAACATAATTACAGCTGTCTGCACTTCAGTATCTTTTTTTTTTCTTGTTTCTTTTTTGTCATTTTGTTTTTGCCATTCTTTGTCGTTGTTGTTCTTGTGAAAAGAACATACAAAATATTAAATGTGTTTGTTTGTTTGTTTGTGTAAGTATACTCTGTGTGTATTTTTACCAAGGCGTGTGCATTTATTGTGTGTGTGTGTGTGCTTATTGTGTGTATGTTTGTCATCATCATCACCACCACCACCAACACCACCACCACAATCCCCCTCCTTCTCCTCCTCCTCCTCATCACCACCATCACCATTTAACATCCGTCTTTCATGGCAACATGGGCAGAATGGTATGATAAGAGCTGGCAGAAACGTTAGCATGCTGGACAAAATGCTTAGCAGTATTTCATCTGCCGTTACGTTCTGAGTTCAAATTCCGCTGAGGTCGACTTTGCCTTTCATCCTTTCAGGGTTGATTAAATAAGTACCAGTTACGCACTAGGGTCGATATAATCAACTTAATCTCTTTGTCTGTCCTTGTTTGTCCTCTCTGTGTTTAGCCCATTGTGGGTAGTAAAGATACAGGTATTTCGTGTGCTGTCACATTCTGAGTTCAAATTCCGCCAAGGTCGACTTTGCCTTTCATCCTTTCGGGGTCGATAAATTAAGTAGCAGTTACGCCCTGGGGTCAGTGTAATTGACTTAATCCCTTTGTCTGTCCTTGTTTGTCCCCTCTATGTTTAGCCCCTTGTGGGCAATAAAGAATTAAAAAGCTGGTAAGTGAGAAGACTGCACCAATCCTTGCTGTCTGACTTGGCAAAGTTTCTACAGCTGGATTCCCTGCTTTCTACTGCCAACCACATTACAGAGTGTATTGAGTGCTTTTTATGTGGCACCGGCATCAATAAGGTAATCAAATAACAGATCCTTCAACTGAGGGAGGAAACAGTATTGAGGTGGCAGGGGTGGTGGCATTGTGCCAAGAGATGAGAGATTAGAGTATGAATGGGGGTGGTTAGAAATAGGTGTCTTGAGGAAGGAGCATATGATTGTATGTGAGTGTATTCTTTTATTCAATCATTCAACTGTGGCCATGCTAGACCACTCTCTTGAGGGGTTTTAGTCAAACAAATTGACCCATGATATTTTTTTCAGCTTAGTACTTATTCTATCAGTCTCTTTTGCTGAACAACTAAGTTATGGGGATGTAAACACACCAACACCAGTTGTCAAGCAATGATGGGGGAGGGGGTAGAAACACAGACACAAAGACACACACACACACCACACATCTAAATGCAACAGGCTTCTTCCAGTTTCCGGCTACCAAATCCACTCACAAGGCTTTAGGTAATGGGTGTATATGCATATCTCGAAAGTTATTGCTTCTTCAGCACCACATCCAACTTGTTAACTATCAATGAACACTTTGCATATCAGAAATAGCTGTAAGCCTATTTTAAATAAATTAATGTACATAACCCTTTCTTTCTGTCTATCATATATATATATTTATTAATGTGGTGAGCTGGCAGAAACGTTAGCATGCTGAGCGAAATGCTTAGAAGTATTCTGTCTGTCTTTACATCCTGAGTTCAAATTCTGCCACGGTCAACTTTGCCTTTCATCCTTTTGAGACTGATAAATTAAGTACCACTTGCATACTGAGGTCGATCTAATCTACTGGACTCTCCACCAAAATTTCAGGCCTTGTGCCTAGAGTAGAAAAGATTATATATATTTACAGAAGGTTGATCATATAGCTAGTCATAAATTGACCAATGGTTTCACATCCATAAGCATTTCTGAAGCCATTGGTCACTCTAGGACCATATAATCAACCTCGAGTAAACACATCGATGCTCTAACTTTTAAAGTGTGCTTCTTTTATGGATATATGATCCACTGACGGTATATATATATATATATGCACATACACACACATATATTTATGCAACAGACATCTTCCAGTTTCTGTCTACAAAATCCACTCGTGAGGCTTTGGTCAGCCCAAAGCTATAGAAGACATTGTCCAAGGTGCCACGCAGTGGGACTGAACTCAGAACCATGTGGTTGGTAAGCAAGCTTCTTACCAGAGCCACACCTGAGCCTATATATATGTGTGCATAGATGTGTGTGTTTGTGAGTGTGTGGATATATGTGTGTGCTTGTGTGCGTATCCATGTGTATTTGTGTGCATGTATGTGTGTGTGTGTGTGTATATATACATATATGCATACATGCATGACTATATATGTGTGTATGCAAATTCACTCTGAATGCATGTGTATGTACAGGTGTGTAGATATATGTGTATATTATTGTACATATGTTTATTTGCGTATGTATGTGTATATGTAGGTCTTTGCCTGTGCATGTATATGTGTCTGTATGTGGGTATAATTGTGTGTGTATATGTATATAATTGTGTGTGTTTGTGTGCAACTGTTTATGAGTGCATGTATATATTATCCACGTGCATATGTTTATATAAGTATTCATATGTGAGTATGTGTGTGTATTTGAATATGTGTGCATGTGTTTTTGATTTATGAGTGTTCCCAAGAGCTTTAAATCAAGCCGAGTTCCATTTTAGTAATCAAGCATTTCAAATTTAATAGCATTATGTTGTTGTAATTGTTGCTTACTTCAACCCCATCAATCATCTATCACCAAAGCTATTCCAGCTGTGGCCATCCAGTTTCATTATTTTCTTCCCAATCTAAAGTACATTATACAAAGTGGGTCAAAATGAATAATAAATAATAATGATAATAATAATAATAATAATATAATAATAATAATTATTA
The DNA here is from genome assembly GCF_006345805.1 of Octopus sinensis. Lineage (NCBI taxonomy): Eukaryota > Metazoa > Mollusca > Cephalopoda > Octopoda > Octopodidae > Octopus > Octopus sinensis. Next base: position 31,407,401 of record NC_043019.1, on the reverse strand, counting down.
CTATTATTATTATTATTATTATTATTATTATTATTATTATATTACCCTTTCTACTGTAGGTACAAGGCCAGAAATTTGTGCAGAGGGGAATAGTCAATTACAGTGACCCCAGTGTTTCACTGGTACTTTATTTATTGATCCTGAAAGGAAGAAAGACAAAGTTGACCTTGGCGAAATATTAATAATAATTCTTTCTATTATAGGCACAAGTCCTGAAATTTTGGGCGAGGGGACAAGTCGATTACATTTACCCCAGTGTTTCACTGGTACTTAATTTAGTGATCCCGAAAGGATGAAAGGCAAAGTTGACCTCAGTGGAATTTGAACTCAGAACATAGCAATGGGTGAAATACTGGTACGTATTTTGCCTGGCGTGCTAATGATTCTGCCAGCTCACTGCCTTAGTAATAGTGGTAGCAGTAATAATAATAATAATACTAATAATAATAATAATAAAAATAATAATGATGATGATGATGATGATGATGATTCAAATTTTGGCACAACACCAGCAATTTTGGGGAAGGGGATAAATTGATTACATCAATCCCAGTGTCCCAGAAAGATGAAAGGCAAAGTTGACCTCAGCAACATTTGAACTCAGAACATGAAGATAAAGAAAATACCGCTAAGCATTTTGCCTGGTGTGTTAATGATTCTGCTAGTTCACCGCCTGGCCCACCCTGTGCTCTTCATGTTTTAGAAAAGATATGATAGGATTAAGGGACATTTAGCTGCTATTTCTCACGTGTTTAGTGACTTTATACAATCAGGGATGGTAAGCCATTCATTGACAAGTAAAATCTCAACCACATTCAAATTTGAAATAACTTTTTATGAATAAATTTGATTAGATTCTAACATGGGGTTTGAAAATTCTTCATTGTTTTTCTCAGCACAGATATTCACTATTCCAAAACCCAACAGGTAAAATTTCCAATTAATATTTAATTAACACCAGCAACAACAAAATCTTGTTACACATCTGATGACCAACTAATCTTATCACAAACTTGTATTCTTTTGTGAACTACGAAAAAGCATTCCTAACACCTAAAGCAGCAGACACACCTGATTACAAAGCTTAACATACATGATTGAACTCAGAACAATAATA
>NC_043019.1:31393784-31403784 GCF_006345805.1 Octopus sinensis | reverse complement strand
ATGCATGTGTGTGTGAATGCACGTGCACATGCATTTATCAGAACAGACTGCAGTATGTGACTTGATCATAGTCAATTCAATTAATTGAACTGGAAATTGAATGCGTGCATGTAAATTCACATTCATGGCACAGCAAGAACACAGTCTTTTTCTTAATTTGATGGATCTTCCATTGGTTTTTACCGAAAACCATTCAGATGTTAGTTGATTAATTCTTGACTGCTACTTAATGTTATGAATAGTGGAAGGATGAAAGGCTAAGTTCACCTTTGTAGAGTTTGAACTCTGAATACGAAATATCATAACTCAATAGCAAAAAGCATTTTGGCTGGTGCTATTAGGATTCTGCCTTCTACATGCGTAGGCGTAGCTGTGTGTTAAGAAGCTTGCCTCCCAACCACATGGTTGTGAGTTCAGTTCCACTGTGTGGCACCTTGGGCATGTGTCTTCTACTATAGCTACAGGCTGACCAAAACCTTGTGAATGGATTTCTTAAACGGAAACTGAAAGAAGCCTAAGATGTATAAATATATATTTATGTGTGTGTGTCAAGGATTGAACAGGCAGAACACAACAAGGAGAAGAAGTTAGACAAAAGCAGAGCAAATGGGAAACTAGATGGAAACTTAATGGACGGGGAATATAGACAAAGACATGATACATAGAATATTTGCAGTTGAGTTTGTTTTTCCTTCTTCTATGTATTTATATCATCATCATCATCATCATCATTTAACATCTGCATTTCATGCTGGAATGGGTTGTTAGAAGGAGCTGGTCTGTTAGAAGACTACACCAGGCTTCTGTGTCTATTTTGATATGGTTTTGATGGCTGGATGCCATTCCTAACACCAACCACTCTGCAGAGTTGACTGAGAGCTTTTTATGTGGCACCAGCACAGGCAAGGTCAGTTTTGGCAGGGTTTTTACAGCTGGGTTCCCTTCCAAATGCCAACCACTTCACAGTGTATATCAATGTGGGTGTGTGTATTTGTCCTCCCTCATCACTGTTTGACAACTGATGTTTGTGTGTTTACATACCTGTGACTGAGCAGCTTGACAAAAGACCCTGATAGAGTAAGTACTAGGCTTAAGAAATAGGTCCTAGGGTTGATTCGTTCAACTAAAACCCTTGAAGGCAGTGCTCCAGCATGGCTGCATGACTGAAACATCACTTGACAACAGGTGTTGGTTTGTTTATGTCCCTATAACTTAGAAGTTTGAGAAAAGAGACTGATGGTATAGGTACCAGGCTTTAAAATCTAAGTACTGAGGCTGATTTGTTTGATTAAAACCTTCAAGCCGGTGCCCCAGCATGGCTGTAATCCAAAGACAGAATCAAGTAAAAGAAAAAAAAACAATATTAAAACAAATGTCTAAACAGAAAAGAACAAAATTCAAACAAATCAATTCTGAACAAGAACTGGTCTTTTGGAACTGGTAAAAAAAAAAAAAAATACAATAGTTTTTCCTCTTTTTATTTTATATTATGTTCTTGCTTGTTTATTTTAGTTTTTTGATTTATTTTTCCCATTTGCTTATATATTTCTTTGAAATTTATTTCATATTTCAATGAAATTTTACTTTATATTTCATTGAAATTTAATTTTATAATTCATTAAATTTTATTTTATATTTCATTGAAATTTATCTTATAGCTAAATTAACCAAAAGATATACACTAACGATTGTCCATGGAGGTATATGATGATGTTCGGGTCAGTTAAATTATAAGGTGATATATCTTTAAAGTCCCTAAACCCCAGATATATCACTGATGATGTATATCAGAGCATCTATAAGATGCATCTTGAAACTAGATTTATAGAGAAAATATATACTGAAACGGATTATAGTTTTGTTATGTCCTGCATTACAATAATGTATTTCATTGTCTCTGCAGCGTACCTTACTGACTGACATTATAGACTGTGTTAGTCCACTATTTATTATTAGTGGACCAGCCCACTTCACACCTGGGGCGTCTGCCACAACAAGTTTATATTAAGATAATAGTTTGATTCTATTGTGAAATAGTAATGGTCATACGTTAGGTAGATTTAGGAAATATTTTATTAACCCTTTTGATACCAACCCAGCTGAAACTCTATCTGGCTCTGTAGTACAAATGTCTTCTTTTCATAAGTTTTGAATTAAAATCTTCCACCAAACCTTAGTCACAATTTCTCTTCCTAACACCAGCTTAATGATAACTAAGTTATTTTACTAAATTCTTTGTTATATTTAAAATTAATTGAAAGAAACACAGAACATCTCAAAATAAATATGGTAATGAAAGGATTAAAGTATTCCAAGAAAAAGTACTTTGTATTGCCATAGATGCTAACCTTTTGTCATTAATTCTTTGGATTCAGCCTTGACACTAGATAGTAGTTCTAGACCATAGCACAAACCAAATGAAAAAGTATACATACATAGATAATCAAATCATTCTCTGAGTATCTTGAAAAACTTGATAGACAATATTAGTAAATGGAGCTCCCCAATATTTTGTGATGAAGATGCCTTTATGGGAACACTGAGTAGTATAATGAGGTGTGAGGGAATAGGGAATTTTCTGGTAAGGTTAAATATATATAAAACACTGGGAACACACATGTAAAAACAGGAATAAGTAAAGAAATATTTTATTGTACAACCCAATATTTAATCTAGTAGTAAGAACTAATAGCTAGATTTAATCTAGTAATAAGAACTAATAGCTTTTATAGATTACCATTTTGCTAGGGCATAATTATTATAAGATATTAAGTAAAGTCTGTATAAAGATTAGCTATTCAATTTGTAAAAATTTCAGTTGTTGCTTCAGAGGTTATAATCCTGCAAAGCTGAATACAAATGAAAAACAAACAACTGGCCAACACCAATCATGCAACTTTAGAATTCATGTGAATTGTCTGTTAGATGGCAACTGTTTGGCAAAGGTGATAGCATAGAGCAACACTAAAGCAGAAATAAACAACAAAGATGAACTGAAAATATATGTAGGGCAACTAAATTAAAACTGAAAAAGTCGATTTTATAAAAACAAACATTAATTTGTTAGTATTGATAAAAAAAATGTGTTATGGCTTTGTAGAAATTTATATGATTCTAGCATGGGACAAGTTCTCATGAAGTCAAAATTACTTGGTTGATAAATTAAGTACCAGTTGAACATGGGGTCGATGCAATCAACTTACTCCCTCCCCAAAATTTGAAATCATCATCATTAGCATTATTTAAGACGGCACACAGTACCCAATATCATGATGGTGTTGATTGAAGATATTGTGTCTACCGGGGGTTTGTACTGTTTGTCAAGTTACAACAAGAACCTCAGGCTATATATATACATACATAATATGCATGCAGTTCCAAGTAATGCTGATTTTTGCAATACACATAGATTGTAGGGTATTTCTAAAGTTTCCAGGTGTTTCTTCAGGTTGTGTGGTATTGAGACAAAGGCTCCCATGACAACAGAGTCAATCTTTATGTTTGACTTTCTAAGTTACCATATCATGGTGATCTCAATTCTCAGGTCTCCATATTTATCTATCTTTTATCGATCTCCTGGCTCTGCCACATCGATTATTAGGCACTCTTTTTGTCCTTCCTGAAGGTTACTATATCCAGCCTTGTCTGTCTGGAAGTCAAAGTCTCAGAGGATTTTTGCATTCCTCTTTTTGCCCATCTATTATTTTTATCATTATTATTATTATTATTATTATTATTATTATTATTATTATCATCATTATTATTATTATTGAGTGAGAGAGCAGCACATGCCATCAAAGTAACACTGGGGTACAAATATATGAAGCCCAATATACCCATCATGACTACCCATTTGTTAAGGGTACACCAGGCACATGCATCACAACCATATGTGCACAATATGATGATCTAATACCAAGATAAACAGCGCATGATCTTGCAAGTCGAGACTAGTTAGAATTTTCTTCGGGTCAAGTATCCCATCCTGCTCAAAAGGTCCCTGAATACAGTTTGTTTTAAGGATGATGAACAAAATACCCATGCCTCCACAGATGAATTATTCAAACCCTGCAGAACTCCTCTCAACATACAACTATGATGTTCCCCCATTACTTCTGCTCGTGGTCAGAGATGCACTGAGGGACGTGCTCAATCATCATCATCATAATTATTATTATTATCATTATTATCATTATTATTATTGATTCACAAAGTACTAGATGGAAGACAGATACAGAGAAGACATATATAGAGAATTCAATACAATACATTAAGAAATTACAATTTGAGATAGAATCAATCTATAGATATGATTTATAATAAGCATATCAGAAATCAATATCAGATGGGATTGGTAACATACTGAAGAGGGAAGAGTTAAAATGAATTGATGGGTGGGACACAGAGGTAGAGAGGATGAGGGGGGTTACAATTGTTTTGTGTAAAGCTACTGAAATACTGAAATATGCTCCACATTGATATTTAATCAATAACACAATTTACAAGATCTAGTTAGAGTTTATAATATAGTTACACCATCTCACTTGTAATAATCCTTATATTGTACTAATTAACTTTGATGCCTGGGGTTTGAGTTAATAAAATCTGCAATCTAGTTTTGATTCCCAAATCACACCCTACTGATAATGTAGTTCCAAGATGCAATGATCGCAGATAGAATGCCTCTAATCATAGATGTAAAGAAAAGAACGATTGTTCTGTTTTTCTTTTCTTTTTTTTTTACTTTTCTTCTTTCTGTTATCTTGAATGTTCTTGATTCTACAACAGTGATTTTTAAATTAAAATATTAACATACCTATGAAAAAAAATAAACTACTAGTATTATGTATGTATGTTGGCTGGCATCCATGCCATTGGCACCTAAAAAGCACCAACCAACCCTGTGCCTGTGGCACGTAAAAAGCACCCACTACACTCACGGAGTGGTTGGCATTAGGAAGGACATCCAGCTGTAGAAACACTACCAGATCAGACTGGAGCCTGATTCAGCCTCCTGGCTTCCCAGACCCCAGTAGAACCATCCAACCCATGCTAGCATGGAAAACAGACATTAAACGATGATGATGATGATGATTATATATATATATATATATACTTGTTTCAGTCATTTGACTGCGGCCATGCTGGAGCACTGCCTTTAGTCAAACAAATCGACCCCAGGACTTATTCTTTGTAAGCCTGGTACTTATTCTATCAGTCTCTTTTGTTGAACTGCTAAGTTATGGAAACATAAATACAGACACAGACACACACACACATATATATACACACACAACAGGCTTCTTTCAGTTTCCATCTGTCAAATCCATTCACAAGGCTTTGGTCAGCTTGATGCTATAGTAGAAGGCACTTGTCCAAAGTAACACAGAGTGGGACTGAGACCAGAACCATGTGGTTGGTAAGCAAGCTACTCACCTTATAGCCACTCCTGAAATTAAATAAATAGCATAAGACCTGTCCTCCACAGCAGAAGTGTTAAAGTCCCACCCCCTGGTGAAAAGGATTGCCCTGCAAAGGTCCAGTGCTGGTCCCACGTAAAAAGCACACATGCTGGTATCATGTAAAAGGGCTTGTGTGGTGCCATATAAAAGCACCCAGCACACTCTGTAAAGTGGTTGGTGTTAGGAAGGACATCCTGCTGTGGAAACCATGCTAAATCAGACTGGTGTCTGGTGCAGATCCACAGCTTGCAAGCTCTGGTTAAACTGTCCAACCCATGCCAGCATGGACAACAGATGTTAAATGATGATGATAATGATGATGATATGCATGTGTGTGTGTGAGTGTGTGTGGGTGTGTGCGTATTTATGTGTGCATGTGTATGTGTATATGTGTGTGTGTGTGAGTTTGTGTATGCATATATATATATATATACATGATGATTATATATGTATGTATATGCATATATACATGTGTAATATATATACATGTGTAGGTATATATGAATATAAATATATTTATATATGTATATATATATATACATATACAGTAGGCACGGGCATGGCTGTGTGGTTAGGGAGCTTGCTTCCTAGCTACATGGTTTCGGGTTCAGTCCCACTGCATGGCACTTTGGGTAGGTGTCTTCTGCTATAGCCCCGAGCCGACCGAAGCTTTGTGATTGAATTCGGCAGGCGGAAGTTACTGCCGTGTGTGTATATGTGCGTGTAGGTGCTTGTGCCTCTCCGAAAGAGAGAGAGAGGGATATACACACCTATATATAGATACAGGACATGTGTTTGTGTTACTTGTTAGTTGATATGTATTAATATTTTCTATTAATTGATCTATAAAATTTGTTCCACCCCATTAAACAAATACTTATAATTCAATTAAACTTCATTGGATGTGATGTAGATTATATACATATACATACATATAAGCATACATACATACAAACATTACATACGTACAAGCATACATACATACATACATATAAGCATACATAAATATAAACATACCTACATGCAAGCATACATACATACATACAAGCATACATACATACATTATCATTATCATCGATAAACATCCATTTTCCATGCATGCATGGGTAGGATCGTTCACAGGAGTTGGCCAAGTAGAAAAACTATATACATATATACATAAAATACAGTCTGTGATAAAGTTATATAATTTGTACATAAAATCATAGTAAAATAACTAAATAACTATTGAACTGTAATAACCAACGACATTTACTGTTTGTTTGTTTTTTTTATTTAGAGAGTGATCTATGACCACTTCATTTAATGCAACCTTCATCTCAAGAAAAATTTGACAGATATTTCTAGCAGATAGTGCAACCACATAGAAGTTCTCTGGTTGTGTTAGTGTAGTGCACTGTGCTATATTGTACAGCCGTAATTGTTGTTTAATCCAAGGTCATCTATATCAAAGCAACATGCTATAAATTATATTTCAGCTGTGAATTTGCCATAATTTTACTTTCTGTTCCTTACAATTGCTTTATGTCTCAAAGCTTGGTGAAGAGAAATCATTATAGAAATATTACAAGCCTGTTTGATAGGAGACAGAACAATATAGCAAATGTTGATATTTCTGTTTAATAAATATTATGGTATTTGCACAAAAGCTTTCTGCTCTAGTTTTTGCTCTTGTATAGTTACAGGTATGGTTCTACAGTAAGAAGTTTGTTTCCCAACCACATGGTACTGGGTTCAGTCCCACTTTGGGTCATGTCGGGTAAGTGTTTTTTTTATTATAGCTTTGCACCAGTGTGTGTGTGTGTGTGTGGTGTGTGTGTGTGTGTGTGTGTGTGCATGTAAGTGGAAATGCATGCAACCAGAGTATGAGAAATTTACTGTTCTGGTTGTGATTGTCACTGTTATGTATACTATGGCTCACTTGTTGCTATGGATGGTGTACACCCTATCCTGTCACCCCCGGTTTTTTCCCCTCCCACCGAGTGCCTTGTATTTCTAAGATATTTAAATTAGATGCTACCATGATTGTGACCCATTTTCAACACTGTTCAAGGACATGTTTGGTAGGATTATATATACCACAGTTATAAATTGCTTGTATGAATTAGTTACCTAATACAGAAACATATGTAACATATGACATAAAGGAAAGCTACGTTCAAGCCTGGTGAATTGGTTGAAATTGCTTAATGGAATTTTGCCATTCTACATGTTCTGAGTTCAAATTCTGCCAAGGTCAACTTTGCCTTTCGTCCTTCCGTGGTTGATGAAATAAGTATTAGTTGAGCACTGAGGTCAATGTGATTGGCTAGATACCCACCTTAAAATTTCACACCTTGTGCCTAGAGTAGAAAGGAAGAACTACATATATTTATATGCTCATATGTGTGTGCATGTATGCATGTGCACGTTTGTGCGTGTGTATTTGTGTGTGTGCTAGTGCCACATAAAAGTCACTCAGTAAATTCTGTAAAGTGGTTGGCATTATGAAGGGCATCCAGCCATAGAAGCCTTGCTACTACAGATGACTGAAGCCTGGTGCAGCTCTCCAGTTTGCCAGCTCTGGTCAAACTGTCCAACACATTCCAGCATAGAAAATGGATATTAAATGACGATGATGATGCTGATATATATGAGTGTGTGTATGTAATTTTAGATGTTTAGGTAAGGCTGTGTGGTTGAGAATCTTGCACAGTGGTCTTAGCTTCAGTCCCACTGCACAGCACCTAGGACAAGTATTTTCTACTATAGCCCAAGGTCAACCAAAGGCTTGTGAGTGGATTCAGTAGATGGAAACTGAAAGAAACTCCTCCTCCTCCTCCTCCCCCAACTACTACTACTACTACTACTACTACTACTACTACTACTACTACTACTACTAATAATAATAATAATAATAATAATGCTGCCATCTCTACCACAACTACAATTACTAAAAATAATGATTTTCAATTTTGGCACAAGGCGAGCAATTTCATCGACCCCAGTCTTCAACTGGTACTTGTTTTATCAACCCCAAGAGTATAAAAGGCAAAGCTGATGCCAGCAGAATTTGAACTCAGAATGTAAAGACAGATGAAATACCGTTAAACATCTCACCCAGCATGCTAACAATTCTGCCAGCTCACTGCCTTACAACTACTAATAATAATTTCAAATTTTAGCACAAGGCCAGCAGTTTTGGGGACGGGGTAAGTCAATTACATTGACCCCAGTGCTCAACTGATACTTTTTTTATCAACCCTGAAAAGATGAAAGGCAAAACTGACATTTGTGGAATTTGAACTCAGAACTTAAAGACAGACGAAATACCTATTTCTTTACTATCCCAGGGGGCTAAACAAAGAGAGGACAAACAAGGACAGACAAACGGATTAAGCCAATTATATCGACCCCAGTGCGTAACTGGTACTTATTTAATCAACCCCGAAAGGATGAAAGGCAAAGTCGACCTCGGTGGAATTTGAACTCAGAACGTAACGGCAGACAAAATACCACTAAGCATTTCACCCGGTGTGCTAACGATTCAGCCAGCTTGCCACCTTATGACAACTAATAATAATTGTTTCTACTATAGGCACAAGGCCTGAAATTTTGGGGGAAGGAACCAGTCGATTACATCGACCCCAGTGTTTCACTGGTACTTAATTTATCAACCCTGAAAGGATGAAAGGCTAAATCAACATCAGCGGAAACTGAACTCAGAACATGAAGATGGACGAAATACCTGCTAAGCATTTCCCCCAGAGTGCTAACGATTCTGCCAACTTGCCACCTTATGACTTATAATAATAATAATACTAATAGTCAACCTCTTCCTCCTCTCTTAGTTCAATTAATTAATAATTGAGAAAAGAATATAAAAAGGTCTTCTCATAACTGTCTTGCTGCTGTCCTACACTTGTAAAGCACCATTCAAAAGAGAGATGTATTAATGTGGTGTAATATATTTAGAGTAAATAACCTGTTGCGTTTGAGAAATTTTCAGTGTTTATAGAACTGGTTTAACTTGATCTCCTATCTATAACAATGGTTTTCAGCTTTTAGATGAAAGGAATCGCAGGGAACAATGTTATTATGCTACATCAAGGCCTGGTTTGGATTTGGGGGCTACGAATTGCATATTCTTTCTTTTTTTTTATTCTTTTATTTGTTCCAGTCATTTGACTGCAGCCATACTGGAGCACCGCCTTTAGTCGAGCAAATCGACCCCAGGACTTATTCTTTGTAAGCCTAGTGCTTATTCTATCGGTCGCTTTTGCCGAACCACTAAGTTACGGGGACGTAAACACACCAGCATCGGTTGTCAAGCGATGTTGGGGGGACAAACACAGACACACAAACATATACACACACACGTACATATATATATATAAACGACGGGCTTCTTTCAGTTTCCGTCTACCAAATCTACTCACAAGGCCCGAGATTATAGTAGTACTTATTCTATGGGTCTCTTTTGCCAAACTGCTAAATCACAGGGATGTAGACACACCACTGTTGGTTGTCAAGCAATGGTGGGGGACAAACACAGATAC
>NC_043019.1:31371284-31388784 GCF_006345805.1 Octopus sinensis | reverse complement strand
TAGACATAACAGCTATATTCACAAATTTAGATACATCATTATTTTTTTTTGTTTCTTTTACATATCTGTTTTCTAAGTTGGCATGGGTGGTCATAACATCACAATCTGAATATCATATTTTCCAGCATACAAGTCGAGTTTTTCAGAGCAAAATTTACACACAAATGCATGCACACACACTCTCGCACTCACTCACAGACACACACATGTACAAAGGAATATAGGGTTTTATAAAATACAGGCAAATATCTTATGAGCACGCTGTTATAATCTGAACTTGGTTAATGATATGAAACAGTTAGAAAAGCTAGGAATCACGTTGAAGAAACAATTACCATTTTAGTTCCATTTGACTGTTAAATCATGTCTTCTCTTTGAAGGATTTCACATAAAATTCCAGAATATATTAGAAAGTCATAATAAAGGAAAATTAAGCATCGTTAATTAAAATATTGGAATATTTTAATTAAAGATGCATAATTCTCCATTCTTTATTATGTCTGAATAGATTCTAAACAATAATGTAACCCCATATTAAATCAATAAAAATTTCTCTGAAACACCTCTCTACCACAGCCCAACCTACATCTTAATTACCGAAGGAAGATTTTAACTAAACAGAAACTATACAAAGTCAAGAATTAACTTCAATGCATCGCAGTCCAACGGTGGCTTACCTGGCTGAAACTTTGAAGTCACTGTCAATAATATTCTTGTATGAGAACAATAAATTTGTACTCTACAAAAGTATAGAGTAAACCTTCAGGTTAGTGCAAAATAACTATTATTATAACTGAACATAAAAACAAACATTAACAGAATATATGGCTTAGTGGTTAGGGTGTTATACACATGATCGCCAGATCATGATTTCAGTTCTTAGACTGGGTGGTACATTGTGTTCTCAAGCAAAACACTTCATCTCACTTTGCTCTGCTCTCACATTGACCCCTGACATTTGGTACATCATGCACCTGATGAGACAACATCAATTTGATGAAGAGTGTGAGCCAACGTGCAGCAGCATGAACACTCGCACATCATCTTTGATGCGAGAGTCTAACATATATATATATATTGTTTTGTTTCCTTTTTGAACCATGCCCAAAGCAGAACTGGGCACCTAAATCCAAGGGGATCCCGAACAAATCAATGTGCTGGGCCCTATACTATTTATTCATTGACAGCAAGTCATAAAATGCATGGATCAGAAGAGGGCCCCTTTGACTCAAAAGGTCCCCAGGCAAATAAATGTACAAAGCCCTGTAATATTTATTTATTGACAGCAAATCACAACATGCACAGATCAGAATTGGGTCCCTAGATCCATGAGGCTCCCAACCATATCAGAACTGGGCCCCTGGACAAATGCCCAGTACTTAAGACAGTACTGGCTGCTACGATTCCTACCTGTGGTGTATGGTGGTTGTTGTATTGGATGTGGCAGCACACCCAATACCAAATTTCAAGCAGGGGTATAACAAAAGTTTTCCATTAAGATTTGTGATTAAATTAACGAGTAAGATTAATATTTATAATGCATTTGCCATTTTTAGGTTGTGTGTGCAGGCACACCTAGCACACCCAGAATATATGCCCCTGATTGCTACACCAAACATCTTTAAGAAACCTCTGAACAGAGACTTGTTCCTTGGTAAACATATATTTTCCTTTGTATGTTTATATTCTCGAGAAAATTATGTTGTTGTCGATTATAAAAATAATGATTATTTTAGATCGTTCTGGAACTAAATAATGATTTCTTTTCTTAACATTTTGAAAGGAAACTGATTTATACAAGTTATCTAAATGAATTAGACAAGAAATATTAACACTGATAAAAAAATTAAAACAAAAATACACGTCAATTAGATTCACTACCAAAGAAAAATAGATTGTTTTTTTCCCTGCGTGAGAGAACCAAAGAACTAAAGTGAAACAAAAAAAAAAGAAGAGAAAATGTTGATGTGCCAAATCAAGAATGCAAAACTGATTGGTAAATTCTTACATTATAATTTTATTGTAATTTGGATTGTATAAATAGGGAAGAGAGTAATTTTTTTAATGAACATTTTTTGTTGTTGTTTTTAGGGTGTTGTTTTCTGGGGTTTTTTTTTATCATCTTTGACAGAAATTAAAAATGAAGTAAATAAACTTGAAGTTTAATGAGATTAGTTTTGTTTTGTTTTGCGTTGTATGGTGTTTGTGTGTGTGTGAATGTCTGCGTGTGTGTGCATGAGTGTGAATGTATGTGTGTGAATGTGTGCATGTGTGAATGTGTGAGAATGTGATGTGTAAAAGTGTGTGTGAATGTGTGTGAATGTGTGAATGTGTGTGAATATTTGGGTGTGTGTGAATATTTGTGTGTATGTGTGAACATGTGTGTGTGTGTGAATGTGTGTGTGTGTGAATTGTATGTATGTGCAAAATGCGCACACGTGTGTGTGTATGCATGCATGTGAATGTGTGTACGCTTTCTGTTTTCTTTCAGACATTTGTCTCAACTAAACGAAATTAAATTGTTCCAATTATAGCAACTGAAATTGTCATTAAGAGATAAAAATTAATACATAAATAAAACATCTTCTTCTCCAAACAGAATTCGTTGTTCTTAAAAAAATATAGATATTTGTTTATCAAGAAAGATAGATAAAAACCACACAAATAAAACGAATAAGATTATGCATGAAACTAGGAAGACACAGAGAAACAAACAATGCACAAAGCCAGACAAACAAAATATTTGTCCGCAAATTGTAGAAATATTAAACATAAACACCAACAATTGAAGATGATGGTCATAATCATCATCATTAGTATCATCATCATCATTGCTATCCTCATTATCATCCTCATCATCATCCTTCATCCTCTTTCCATGCTGGCATGGGTTAGATGAGTTATCATGGTCCAAATCATTCTTATTTGCTTTATTTGTGTGGCTTTTATCTAACTTTCTTGATAAATGAATCATCATCATCATCATTTAACGTGTTTTCCATGCTGGCATTGGATTGGATGGTTCGATTGGAAACTGGTAAGCTGTGGAGCTGCACCAGGTTCCAACATGACTTGGCATGGTTTCTACAGCTGGATGTCCTTCCTAATTCCAAATATTCTTGGAGTGTAACAGGTGCTTTACCATAAATCCTCGAGTATAATACGCATTTTTTTCCCAAAATTTAAAGGTGAAAATCCCTAGTGTGTATTATATACGAGGTTAAAAATGAAAAATATTTTCTAAGCTATGTCCGAGTCTCTATTTGCTGTCCGGCAATGTTTATTCAGACGCATTTTGTGATGTCGGGCACGAAAATACCTTAAGCTAAGCCAGAAAGCAACGAAGTCATAAAGGGATCATCCATAACTTGCAGTAAGCAACATTTATTAAAATAAAAGTATTCCGAACACAGAATAACACGTAACAAAAACAATTTGCAAACATATTTATATTCCCATATAACAGTTAAGAACATCACCATTATTGTGTGGAAGTGTTTGTTTGACTAGGTGCTGCTGGCTTAATTACATACGACTCAAGTTAGAGAAGTGGTGCGTACTATACACAAGGTTTAAGTTTTTCAGAGGTACAGCCCCCTAAAAATCCCCTGCATATTATACTCAAGGGCGGACTATACTTGAGGATTTACGGTACATGCACCACCGGCATGGGTGCCAGTTACAAGATACTGTCATTGGCCACATCTACAATCTCACTAGGCTTGACGGATCTTCTCAAGCATGGTATATTGCTAATGGTCTCAATCTCAGTCAATTGTTGCCAAAGAAATCTCTTTCTCTTTTTCTTTTTTTACTTGTTTCAGTCATTTTGACTGCGGCCATGCTGGAGCACCGCCTTTAATCGAGCAACTCGACCCCGGGACTTATTCTTTGTAAGCCCAGTACTTATTCTATCGGTCTCTTTTGCCAAACCGCTAAGTGACGGGGACATAAACACACCAGCATCAGTTGTCAAGCAATGGTAGGGGGACAAACACAGACACACAAACATACACGCACATACATATATATACATATATACGACGGGCTTCTTTCAGTTTCCGTCTCCCAAATCCACTCACAAGGCTTTGGTCGGCCCGAGGCTATAGTAGAAGACACTTGCCCAAGGTGCCACGCAGTGGGACTGAGCCCGGAACCATGTGGTTGGTAAACAAGCTACTTACCACACAGCCACTCCTGTGCCTATCTCTATATTTTTTAAAGAAAACCAAATTCTGTTTGGAAAAGATGTTTTATTAATATATTTAATGACAATTAGGAGATACTCCCCAGAGCTTTGTGCATTGTTTGTTTCTACGTGCCTTTTTTGTTTCATGCATAATCATTCGTTTTATTCGTGTGGTTTTTATCTATCTTTCTTGATAAACAAATATCACAGAGACTCAGTGAGTGGTACTCACATTGTACTCATGTCTTTTTATGATGACCTCATTTGTCATTCCGTCTACTGAATGTCCTATGGTGATGAAAGAGTGGCTGCATGTGCAGGCCTAACCAGTTGGAAGTGCACATTAAGTCACTTTCATCCATCACCAATGCTTTTTAAAACCATGCAAATCTGCAATGGGACTGAATAGTCTTCTGAGAGGTCATGGATAGAAAGTCAGAAATGCCATTGATAATGAGGAAGCACATGATGACAATCATCTGTGAAGATGGAGCAATCAGACACACACAAACATACACACACAAACACACACATACATATATACTGGTTTCAAATTTTGGAATGTGACCAGTAATTTTGGGGGAAGGGTTAAGTTGATTCTTCGACCTCAGTATTCAACTGGTATTTATTTTATTGACCTTGAGGTGATGAAAGGCAAAGTCAATCTCAGTGGAATTTGAACTCATGGACAAAATGCCGCTAAGCATTCTGCCCAGCGTGCTAACAATTCTGCCAGCCCTCCACCTTGCACACACACACACACACACATATATATATTGTGTTTGTATGTGTGTGTGTGTGTATGTTTTTGTGCGCGTGATGCAGCTTATAAGTAAACATAACAGTAAACCTAATAATACCATTAACTGAACACAACAATGTATCTGCCTTTGGTTGAAAGTTCACCAAGTTACTGGTGTAAACAGTTGTCATAAGGCAGGAAGGTGTTCTTTCACCCAGCCTTTTCAGTGTGTTTTTAGGACACATACTGATAGAAGCACTTAAGTCTTCTGAACCAAATGCTGATGTAGGAGATAGAGAAGTCAGATTCTCTTGTTTTGCTGCTGATATTGATTTGGTAAAACAATGAGGAACTTGAACAAAAACTAAACAATGTGTCTTGATATTGCAGCATGCAAATACAGAATGAAAAGATGGGTTTGAAAATAAAAGGCAAAATAATGAGAACAAGTCACAAAAAAAATAGTTGCTCCTATTGAAAATAATAGGGAGAATTCACAAACATGTTTATGAATTTAAATATTTGAGAAGAACAAATAATGATGAAAGATGGGAGGTTAAAGAAGGGAACAAAATGCTGAATTGCAATAGCTACATTGGTTTCACCAAAATGCAATTGATTGGAACATTAAAAAGAATTTCAATAACAGTAAAAATTCTTCTTTTTTTTTTTAAAGAATTTTCGCAACAGTTATTTCAACTGCACTTTATGGGTGTGAATTATGGAGCTTAGATGTTGAAAATGAGAGAAAAAAAAATAATGGCTTTTAAAATGAAATGTTATAGATAGTATCTTTCATATTCCATTGAGTGAAGATCAAACTTATGAGAGAATGTTAATAGAAAATTTTTTTAGAGAAAACTGTGGAAGTGCAGGCATGGTTGTGTGGTTAAGAGACTTGATTTTCATTTTCAACCATGTGTTTTGAGGTTCAGTTCTAATGTGCAGCACCTTGAGCGAGTTCGCCTACTATAGCTCTGGCAAAAATGAGTTGTACCTGAAATTCATAGGGCCAGTCTTATCACTTCTGTGTCATTGAAATGCCCCAAGAACTACATTAAGAATAACCATGTCTGTGAATTGCTCAGCTGCTTCCATACTTTTACTTTTACTTGTTTCAGTCATTTGACTGTGGCCATGCTGGAGCATCACCTTTAATTGAGCAAATCGACCCAAGACTTATTATTTGGAAGCCTAGTACTTATTCTATCAGTCTCTTTTGCCAAACCGCTAAGTTACAGGGACGTAAACACACCACCATTGGTTGTCAAGCAATGTTAGGGAGACAAACACAGACACACAAACATATGCACACACACACATACATATATATATATATATATATACATATATACGACGGGCTTCTTTCAGTTTCTGTCTACCAAATCCACTCACAAGGCTTTGGTCGGTCCGAGGCTATAGTAGAAGACACTTGCCCAGGGTGCCATGCAGTGGGAATGAACCCAGCACCATGTGGTTGGTAAGCAAGCTATTTACCACACAGCCACTCCTGCACTTATAATGTTAATTCCACAAGCAAGTTGTTCTATTGATTGGATTAACTAGAACATTCGTCAACATAGCCAATGGATTGCCAGGGCATATAAGCAAATTACAGTATTTGGAATTGTGTAAGAGGTGTAATTATTGCTGTTGTTAAGGTGCTGAGCTGGCAGCACCTTGAGCAAATGTCTCCTATTATAGCTCTGGTAAAAATGGGTAGTACCAGTATATCAAAGAGCCAGTCATGTCACATTCTGTGTCACACTGAATCTCTCTGAGAACTACATGAAGAATATGCATGTCTGTGGAGTGCTCAGCCACTTTCACGTCAATTTCAGAAGCAGGCTGTTCCATTGATCAGATCAACAGGAACCCTGGTCATCATAACTGACAGAGTGCTATTTTCAGTTTGACATATACACATATGTTTACTCCTTTACTCTTTTATTTGTTTCAGTCATTTGACTGTGGCTATGCTGGAACACTGCCTACAGTTGAACAAATCTACCCCAGGATTCATTCTTTGTAAGCCTTGTACTTATTCTATCAGTCTCTTTTGCTGAATCACTAATGTTATGGGGACGTAAACACACCAGCATCAATTGTCAAGCAATGGTGGAGGGACAAACACACACACACACACACATATATATATATACAACGGGCTTCTTTCAGTTTCTATCTAACAAATTCACTCACAAGGCTTTGGCTGGTCCGAGTCTATAGTAGAGGACATTCACCCATGGTGTCACACAGTGGGACTGAGCCCAGAACCATGAGGTTGGTAAGCAAGCTATTTACCACACAACCACTCCTGCACCTATTTTATGTATCATTTTTAATACAATTCCTAATAATGCTCAATTATCAAAATATTCTTAAGACATCAAATGCTCATTTACATAAAGACTCATTCGTTAAAAAATGGTTCCAACAAGGCTCTTTGTTGGAAATTCAGAAAGGAAAAATACTAACAGAATATCTTTGCAAGTATTTCTCTTACCATGATTTCCTGCCAATTAATACTGGTTCATAGGAATTTATAAATATGTTTAGAAGACAGCGAAGCATCCATCTTGAGCTTTTTAATGGATAGAAAGCATCATGTGCTCTCTTAATCATCCATGAAGAATTAATAGTGCTTTGATAAATAGCTTTAGGAACCTCACCTCTCACCCCATTGAATTGAATGGAATGATTTCCAAATGCCAATGCACCATCGAGTCAAATGAAAAACTGAAAGTGTCCAGTTGTATGTTAAAGCAATGGGGGGCTGAAAGAGACAGTGAGAGAAATAGAAATAGAGAGAGAGAGAAAGAGAGAGCAAGAGAGAGAGGGAGAAAGATAAAGAGAAAGAAAGAGTGAGATGTTAACTTCTGGGAATACTGAAGAAATGTATGGCAGGCCTTTGAAATTCTGAAAGAATAGTTGTTCCTCATTAGAGTTTGAAATGCATTCCAGCTAATAATTATTAACTGAACAACAGAGAGGCATTTCTCTGAAATTAAATACGGCTTTCAAACATTTATAAAGGTGCCATAAGTGGATTTACTAAAGCAAAATCAGATTGCTATTGGTTGCTGCTGCTTGGCCAGAAGTTAGCTCTGATTGTGCTGATATATGACCAAAGGCTTTACAGCAATGACCATTATGTCATTTGAAAAGTATGTCTAGAGTTATATTATTCCATGTGTTTGCCAATGTGTTTTCTTTTCAAAAGAGAGAGTTAAGGGGACATTTGGCTTCTATTTCTAGCAACCTTCCTTGACAGGTTATCAAAAAAGGCATCGAAGTCCATCCCTGCAAGTCATCCTGAATTTTTTAGCAATGTACAGCATTTACTTTGGATCAAAACACATGTATGCATCATGGTCCAACAAAGATCAAATTTCCACTTTGTTGCTACATTGTGCCTCTGACACTCAGGCCCACTGAGCAGCTTTCACTCCTTCATATCATAGATCACATGCCTTAGCTCTGATGCAGCCTATATATTTCACAGTGAGGAATTAGTCAAGTTCCAATCTCACCATTACCACATCAATTACAATACCTTTCCAACTCTTGATTATCTCCTGCAATCAAAAAAATACTTGTCTCCTGTATTTTTTTTTTTTTTTGCTTTTGTTTTCTTGAAGCTGTAATAGATCCAAAAATCATCCTATCATAATGGCTAGTATATAAGGTATGTAGCTTAGTGGTTAGAGTACTCAGCTCA
The DNA here is from genome assembly GCF_006345805.1 of Octopus sinensis. Lineage (NCBI taxonomy): Eukaryota > Metazoa > Mollusca > Cephalopoda > Octopoda > Octopodidae > Octopus > Octopus sinensis. The sequence goes on along the minus strand of NC_043019.1, from coordinate 31,380,132 downwards.
CAATCATAAAGTCGTGAGTTCAATACCCAGTGGTACTTTGTGTCCTTGAGCAAGACACTTTATTTCATGTTGTTCCAGTCCACTCAGCTGGCAAAAATGAGTAGTACTCGGATTTCAAAGGGCTGTCCTTGTTCCATTCTGTGTCATGCTGAATCTCCCTGTGAACTACATTAAGAATACCCATGCCGAATGCACGTTAATTTCATGAGCAGGCTGTTCCATTGATTGGATCAACTGGAACGCTCATCAACATAACCAATGGTTTGCCAGTGCATATAAAGCAAATAACAGTATCTGGAATTGTGTTTGATAGTTGTTATTATTGTTGTTGTTGTTAAGACAGTGAACTTTTTGCCTGGTGTAACTATTATTTTTGCTGTTATCTCTGTCACTTTAAGGCTAGCAGAATTGTTAGCACACTGGACAAAATGCTTAGTGGCATTTCATGCATCTGTATGTTCTGAGTAGAAATTCCACCGAGGTCAACTTTGCCTTTCATTTTATTTATTTATTTATTTTTTTGTCTACTCCTGGGTGTTGAAAGGCTGGCCTCCTCCCTTAGGAAATTATAGTTTTCCTTTTACAAGTTCTCCAATGTAAAAAAAAAAGAAAAAAAAAACGGGCTTTACCTCTCATCCTTTTGGGATTGATAAAATAAGTACCAGTCTAGTCAAGCACTGGAGTCACTATAATGAACTTACCCTCTTCCCTCAATTCAGGCCTTGTGTCCCATAGTAGAAAGCTTTTTACTGTTGCTCTCTTCCAAATTATTTATTTGTGAAAAATCACCTGTTAATTGCTCATTGTATTGTTCATTTTCTTCTTTCTTTTGTACATTTAGTTGTGTCTCTTGGTTTTCTGTTGTTCCTTTTTATAGTTATTGTAGTTTTGTCATGTACAGCAGCCATTATAGATGTAGAAATTCATGCGTGTAAATATAATTTCAAAAGTTTTCTGAAACAAACTTCTTTTTGTCCTGTTGTCTACTCCTAGGTGTTGAAGGGCTGGCCCCCTCCCTTAGGAAATTATAGCATTCTTTTTACAAGTACTCCAATGAAAATTTCGTTTTGTAATGCTTGAATAAACCGTGTCTCAAAGGGAGAAGCAAAAACATCACCACACCAGGAGAGTCAAACGTAATGATAACAACAACAGCAATAACAACAATAATAATGATGACAATGATGATGACGATGATGATGATGGTATTAATAATAGTAATAACAACAATAATAATTATAATCCTTTTTACTATAGGCACAAATAATAATAATAATAATAATAATAATGTTTTTCAGAATCAGCTTCTATTGTCCTCACATAATAGTCCAACAAAATTTGGTTTCTCCCAAGGAAGGATGTTCATTCAGATTTGCATTCGAGTCAGCAATTTTGAAGCAATGACGACAAAAGAATGGACAATTTCAGATTAGATATGCCTAAATGATTGATTTTTAAAAAAAAAATTTCTGGCTTTTCATTGTCAGGCAGAATCTTCCGAACAAGTGTGCACACACACACACACATACACACATGTATGCACATTCTGCACACACACATACATGTGTATATACACACATGCATACACACACAGACACATTGAGTTGCACAAATGTTTCTCATTGAGATTTAATAGCGCCAACGAAATCTGTTGAATTTCTCACAATGCAAGAATTTGAATGGCTAAACAGTTCTTAAATAGATTATTCTTCCATAAGAAAGAAGAATACCTAGAAGAAAAATGCAAATAATAAATAATAATAATAATGATGATGATGATAAAAATAACTACAATGATGATGATAATGATAATGGTGGTGATGATAATGATGTTGATGATGATGATGATGATGATGATGATGAGATGAGATGATGATGATGATGATGATGATGAAATGATGATGATGAGGATGATGATGATGAGGATGATGATGATGATAATGATGTTGATGATGATGAAGATGATGATGATGTTGGTGGTGATGATAATGATGTTGATGATGATGAAGATGATGATGATGATGATGAAGATGATGATGATAAAAATAACTACAATGATGATGATGAGATGATGATGATGATGACCTCTATGATGACGACGATGACAATGCTGATGATGATCATCATCATGATCATGATGATGATAAAGGTGAGAAAGAGAAAGAGAATGTAACAACAGAGCGAGAAGATATCGAAACTGAAAAAGAAAAAGAAAACAGAAAAAGAAAGAAAAAAATAAAAAGCAATATTTTTCTTAAGCCAATTCAAATAGCTGTCAAAGAGATTCTATTAATACTATATGATGTTTATGATAAACCCCTTAATATCGTCTGTTTTTGTTTTCATTGTTAGTATGATTTGAAACAGATGAAAGAATTTTACAGCTTTACTACTTGTCAAATTCTAAAGTGATTCTCTTCACAAAGCAAATATACCTTGAACCAAACCAATGTTTACAAGTTATTTTCCTATTTATCAGCTGTCTTTAAAAGTTGCACACCACACACACACATACATATACATATATATATATATATATATATATATATATATATATGAGACATAATATATACATATATATATTAGTATACGTACAAAATAAGTTATAATCATAAAAGTGTAGCGTTTAGAGATAAAACCTTGCGGCTAACAATCAAAAGCTCTCTATATTAATATATAATCATATACAACGATGTCCAGAATAGACATAATTCATGACATAGCACCTTATATGCCTTTGAAAATCTATTCGGAAACTGGTCAAATATATTCCAATATTTTGGAATATAATTGAATTTTAGTTAATTCTAATTCATTCTATATGCATTTTCAACTGCATTTCTCCTATTGCTCCTCTTGTTTGGATGATAACAATATATATATCCTCATCATCATCATCACATAATGTCATCATCACATAACGTCTGTTTTCCATGCTGGCATGAGTTGGAGGGTTTGACAGGAGCTGACTGGCTGAAGAGCTGCTCAAGCTCCCTGTCTGTTTCGGCATGGTTTCTCTGGTTGGATGATGCCCTTCCTAATACCAACCACTTAAGAGAGTGTACTGAATGCTTTTACACAGCACTGGCACCTATGAGCCCACAAGATTAGGGATGCTCAGCAGGGGAGGGCTGCAGGGTACGAGCCTGTATGAAAGTGAAACCACTCTTTTACTTAGCTTGACATATCTTTTCGGGCACAGTAAACCACCAGGAGTTTCGATCACCCCCCTCTGTGAGTCCCAACATCTGTATATCCTTTCTCACCACTTTGTCGCATGACTTCCTGGGTCTACCCCTTTCATATGTTCCCTCTACACATTACATGGACATACCAGCACAACCTTCTCTCTTGCACACCACACCTGATGCTACATATATTCAATCTTTCTCTCACATCACTTACACTCTATTGTATATGCACACTAACACTGCCCGTCCGGCAAAGCATACTGGCTTTATTTCTTTCACGCCATTGCATATCCTCAGTAGACTCAGCCTATGTCTCACTGCCATGTAGCATAGCTGTTCATACACACACAAACACACACACACACATGCACACACACACGCACGCACACACACACACGCATGCACACACACACGCATGGTTCAAATTTATATAAAAACAAAGACAAAAGCAGGTGTAGTAACTACAAGCAAGTGTATTAGCTTGAAGCTCGGGGAAAAATGGAAAAGTCTTTTATATTTTGAGCCAATGCTCTTTGACAGAAAGGAATAAGAGGAAATAAATAGAGAGAGAATGAAAAAAATATATATATTGAGTTAAGTGGTCGAACCAGCATAGAAAATGGATTTTAAAAGATGATGATAACAATGATGATAATGATGATAATCACACACACAAACACTGGAATGTGCACAAGGAGCATTCCAGAAGTTTTGAGACTTTTTGAGGAGAGAAAGTTATAACTTATAGATTATGGTAATTTAAATAAATTATTATAATAGATCTAATAAGCTGACCTGCCACTTTTTGTTATTTTAGATTGAAGAAGATGGCTGTAATAGCACTTTTAGCACACCTTGCTTAACATTTTTTATAGCTGATGAGTTGACAGAATGCAGTCAGGATGTAAAGACAATTTGTAGGCTTTGTAAGCTTACCATGTAATAACGTTTTGTGTTGAACTGGGCAAAAATGCCACAGAAACTTATGAAATTCTCCAGACTGTTTATGGATTAAGCTGTATGAGCCAAGCATTTGTTTTTCACTGGCACAAGCATCCAGGCAAAGCAAGTTCCTCAGGAAGCTCATAATGATTCCCTGTTTTGACAGCAAGGGCATCAGCTACACCCACTGGCTTGCCTCTGGTCAGACAATCAACAAAGAATACTTTGTGGAGATTTTGAGGGAGTTCAAGAAAAGATTTTGTCACAAAAGGTCAAACCTCTTTCACTCTGGTAGCACCTGCACCAAGACAATGCTTCAGTCCATGATCCTATCCTGGTAGCCAACTACTTGACAAAGACTGGCATCAAACTATCTCTCACTCACCCTAGAGTTCAGACATTGCTCCCTGCTCATGATATTAACATGCAAGTGTGGCTGAGCACTCCACAGACATGCTTAACCTTAATATATTTCTCGGGGAGATTCAGCATGATACTGAGTGTTTCAAAATTAGCCCTTTGAATTACAGTTGCAACTCATTTTTGCCAGCTGAGTGGACTCGAGTAATATGAAATAAAGTGTCTTGCTGAAGAACACTATGCACAGCCAGGTATTAAACTCATGACCTTACAGTTATGAGCTAAATACCATAACCACTAAGCCATGCATCTCTTCACAAGAAGTGAGATAGAAAGAGCATAGTAATGTGCAAACAGAAAAACAAAAAAAAAAAGGAAAAGGAGTAGATTGATGCTTTAAATCAGTGGTTCTTAACTAGGGTCCATATGACCCTTGGGGATCCATATGAGATTTTGTTGTTAAAAGGAGCAATAAACTGATTATACTTCTACTAAGCACAAAATATTTTAACAGTTTTTATACAATTCCCTGTAATATTTAATTCTGAAAATATTACAGGACTTTTTAAGCATCAAATAGCTATGAAGGTCCATGTGAGTAAAATAGGAATCAAAGGGGTCCATAGGTAAAACAAAAAAAATGGTTGGGAACCACTGGTTTAAATGAACACAGTTCATCAAAGTAGAGTAAGAAGCAAGGTAAAAGGAAGTAGAAAAGAAATGATACTTATTAGAAGAATGTGAATATTCTAATGAAAATTTAATTAGGGAACCTCTAAAATTGTTTCTTAATGAACAGATTGGATTGGGTTTGATCACCTATGTTCAGTCCACTACAGGACAAAGGCCTCAGCATGTTTTCTTCTCCAGCCACAACTTGATGTGGAGGCTGTGAATCTGAGCCTGAGATCATACTGGTTTGATGAGCCTACTCTACTGCACTGGCTGAGTATAGCAGTTTTATAATCTTTGCTCAGGATTAGTTAAGTCAAGTACATCGACCCCATTTCTCAACTGGTACTTATTTTACTGACCCTGGACATAAGCTTGGGAAGCAGGGGTACAAGTGCACCTCCCAGAATTTTTGTGGGACAATATAAACGTTCTGAACATCCTGGTGAAAAACTTCATTAGAATGAATAAACATAAAAACATTTTTGAACTGACTTTAAACATTACTTTTCCATTATTAGATTTATCTGATTTAATTGATGTAAAAGGGTAAAGACCATCCTTGGTCATGAATGACCATGGGATTGCTCTTAGAAAGTTACCCACTGAAGCAGAAGTCCAGGCAAGGTTGTTTGTTTTTATGGAAGACCAACAGTCACCCATGCAAACCAGCCTCTCCTCTCTATGCCACTAATGTTATCCAAGGGAAAGGCAAAGGCTGAGGCTGATACAGTTTGGCACCAGTGATGTCACAATTCATTTTTACAGCTGAGTGAACTGGAGTAACATGAAATAAAATGTCTTGCTCAAGAACATAACACACAGCCCAGACCAGGAATCAAACTCACTACCTCATGATTATGAGCCTGACACTCTAACTACTAAGCCATGCACCTTCTGTAAATGATGTGCAAAAATAATAATAATTATTATTGTTCTACTTGTATTTGTTTTGATATTTAGATTGAAAAAGTGACCCCCTGCTTGTAAAAAAACTTTGGACTTGTGTTTGCACTAGCTGAGCAAATTTCATTCCCACACATCCAAAAGGATGAAAGGTAAAGTCAACCTTGGTGGAATCTGAAAGATATAGCTGACAGATATAGCTGATAGATATAGCAGCCAAATAACTCTCTAATCAACCTTGACATTTTCAAGGGAGAAAAGACACATTAGACAACTCATTGATACAATGCCTAAATAATAAAAAAAGATGGCGTAATCACAGCCAAGCACACCTTTGATGGTAAATATGCTTTATCAGGTCAGGCCTGTGGCTAAATAACAAGAAAATCAACGAAAACAATCAGGAATCAATATCAGATTGTTGACGTATTACAAAAAAAAAAAGAAAAGAAAAGAAAAGAAAAATGAAAAATACAAAAATAAAAAAATAGACAAATAACTTTTGAATGCAATATAAAAAAACATACATAAAATTAAGGAAAAAATAACAAGCAAAAACTAAAACAAATAAAAATGCTAACAAAAAAAATTGAACTTATTGATTTCAACATTAAACCACCAGTGATCGCAGGGGAAAATCTATGTGGGTGGATTGTTTCCGGAGCAACTACTAGTGGGGAGCGGAATGAGGAAGTGTAGAGGGTGGATAGCAGTGTGAGTTAAACTTCAAAGAACCTGTATGGGTGTTTGATTATAGGAAAACTGGAACAGCAAAAGAATTCATTGTTTTCCTAAGCAACTGATGTGTTAAAAGTAATGATAATAGTATAGAACAAAAAAACAAAAACAATATATATATGCACACACACACACACACATACACACATATACATATATATATATATATACATAGACATATATATGTACATACCCACATATGTACGTATGCAAAGTGTAAATGTATATATATATATATATGTTTAAATGCTTCTACATCTCTCTCTCTCTCTCTCTCTCTCTCTCTTTCTCACTAATTATATATAACTGTGTATGTGTATATATACATACATATATATATATATATATACATACATACAGTATATCAGTTTTTAGAATAGACACACCTGGATATCCCATGAAACAGGTAAAAGGCTTGATGGCAGAAAAGTACATCCAGCAATAAAACATTCTATCAAATCTGTGCCAGCAGGGAAGTGATGATGATGATGATGATGATAAGGACGAGGAGGAGGACAATGGGGACAATGTATAAATACAAACACACATATATATTTATGTATGTATGTATGTATGTATGTATGTATGTATGGATCTGTTATTGTTTAACCTTTACTGTTTCAGTCATTAGACTACACCCCATCCTGGGGCACCTTCATGGAAAATATCAGTTAAGCAAATCAACACCAGAACTTATATCTTTAAGTACTGGTACTTAATCTAACAGTCTCTTTTGCTTAACCAGTTAGTCACAGGGGTGTAAACAAACCAACACCAGTTGTTAAGCAGTGGTAGGGGACAAACACCGATGCAAAGACACATGGCTCCACCACCACTTCCAACACAATCAACACGATTACCACCACTACCACTGAAACCACCACCACCAACAACACAATTACTATCACCATCATCGATAGCACCAAACTATTACCATCAACTACACGATCAAGACCACCATCAACAACATCAATCAGCAATAACTTCACAACCAGCACCACCACTGCTGCCGAAACCACCACCACCACCACCACCACTTTCAACAATAACACCACAACTGCCAGCGCCGCCACAACCACCAACACACTACCAATATTGTCAACAAGACCACCACTGTCAAAACCATCACCACCACCACCACCACCACCATTGCCACTACCACCACAACTTTCATCAACAACATCATCATCGATGCCACTACTACCAACAACAACAATACTATCAGCAATAACACTACAATCACAACCACCACCAAGGGTTAATTCCCTCTGCTGATTCATTTAATAACGATGTCGAAGAGGATCTTTATTCCATTCCAACTGTGATAACGGGAAGTGTCATATTATTGAAAGTTTAGTTTCAGATTCCTGTCTTGGAGTTTACATTTCTTACTTGCTTCCAATTTCAGAACAAATTTTTCATCTAAGGACATATACTAATCATTTGTGTTTTTTCTCTCTCATCGACAGAAAGCTTTCATTCACTTGGACCACCCAACCCACCCACAACCTCATACACATGTTTTTTCCTTTTTTTTCTTTTTTTTTTGTTTTGTTCTATGTGAAATTCCTGTTTTATTTTCTAAATTTGTTTTCTTCTGTTTCCTTTACACTATTTTTGGTTTTTCCCCCCCTTTTTTTTCCTCACCACGTTTTTTTTTTTGTTTTTAACATCTGACTACCAATATCTGAGAAAAACGAAGGCGTCAGGCTGGCAGAATCATTAGCATGCCTGGAAAAATGCTAAACAGCATGTCATCTATCTTTACATTCTGAGTTCAAATTGTGCTGAGGTTGACTTTGCCTTTCATACTTCCAGGATTGATAAAATAAGTACCAGATGTCTACTGGGGTCAATGAAGTCGACTTACTTCCTCCCCCGAACTTGCTGGCTTTGTGTCAAAATTTGAGACCAATATTATTATGAACCCCTTCCATGTTTCCCTGATAAGGTGGCAAGCTGGCAGAATCATTAACACACCAGGCAAAATGCTTAGTGGCATTTTGTCTGTCTTCGTGTTCTGAGCTCAAATTTCCCAA